>NC_134489.1:70301373-70516216 GCF_040206685.1 Ascaphus truei
GAAGGAGAAAGAGACTGAAAGAGAGAAAAGCCAGGATTCCCAAAGTGCCGATGTACTGCACCACGATCGATCTGGAGCTAACTGCCATTGAATTGGCAAGTAACATCCGATCACTGTCCGATACCCCTCATTGGTTCTTATTGGCTCTCCCTCATAGAAAGATATGGAGAAAGATATGGAGCCATGCAGAAAGCTCCTTGTGATTGCAGAACGTTTGGTTAAATGGTTTCCAGATTGCGGTGCCCCTTTTCTTCCTGTGCCGTCATGTCATCAATTCAAACACATGAGCAAGGTTTATTTTTTATTTTTTTATGGCGTGGCCATTTTGGAGCGAAACACATTCTAATGGGATGGATATGATTCAGTGTCTATATGTCAGTTTTTCCCTATTATTTGCAAAAGAAATTCTGCAAGATTTGAAGTGGCCTAAATCGAACTCTCCGCAATATATGTTAAAAAAAAGTGTTTTGTTTATTTTTAAGCATAAATGTGCTTGTTACAGAAATTGTCGTCGCACTATAGCCTTCTGTACTACGCCATCGTATAGCTAAGCCTGGGTTTACAGGATTCAGAGCCGCCAAACTCATGCAGAAATAGCTTTTTTTTTAAAAACAATTTAGTCTCATCTGTTTGCTGGCTTCAAATTATGGAAAAGGCAAAAAATGAAACCCAAACCGTATTAGCCTGAGATGTGGATGGACTCCGACAGGGGCAGTTTATCCTAGCACCAAAGTGAGTTAAATTATAGTGACATGTTTACTGGACTAAGTGTATATGATTGACACATTTTTAATTCCATAATAATAAAGTGCTTGGGGCGTTTTTACATTTGTACCTAATCTTTTTTTGTGATAAGACTGTAAACTTTTGTATGCAGACATCATTGTTGAACCAGACTTTGTCCCTTTCTGGTTTTGTTATGTTAATGATGGCAGCATAATTAATTTAGAAAAATAATGGGATAAAAAGCAATAATTACCACATAAGATTAAAAATAGACTTTCATTCAAGTTAAAACAAGAAGCAATTACAGTACATTTTTACTTGAATGGTGATTGCATTTTTCTAAGGAAGCCAATTACAATACAGTAATAAGTTAGGCAGTGGTAAGTGTAGTGTGTTAAATCAGTAAGACTGATAAAAAAACAACAGAGTTCTGGAAATGTTTTTCAGACATTGTGGCCCATATCTGCTAAGTGGTGCCAATTCACAAACATAATCTGGCCCCCGGAAGACACCTTATGGCCCATAAAATATCATAAGGTATCTTCTTGAATATCAACGCTCAGTAAATATGGGAGTGTATTTATAACTCCTTTCTCTTTCTGAGTTGGACCTCTCAGATGGAGGAGACCAGCATATGTAAAATTCTGATTGTGTTATCATTGTGGTGAAGGAAACAAGATGAAGAATCCCTTTCCCCCATTTCTGATGTTTCAGCGTTCCTATTGTAGAGACAAATGAGAAATCTTTCAAACCTTCCCCCGATAAAGATGTCAGCCTGAATAAGCTCCAACATTTCTTGATAATGTGTCCAGCAAATAAAAATACCACTTATGAGAACATTCACATACAAGTCTACAACCAAGTATTTCCCCATTATCTCTAAGCATGCAATGCTTCCACTACTGCCAGGGGTTCTGGGTAATGTCATGCAAATGAGCACTCACAGTGTGTCACTATTTGCTTCTTGTCCATTTTAACATGGACCCCTATAAGCTTACGACTGCAGTATTACACAGCTTTTTAGCTTGCGTGGGTTAAGGAAGTGCATAGCCAGTAAACCTACTCACAGACAGCTGTTTCTGCCTTTTATGTCTCATCAGTGTGAGGTTAATTGCTGGCTATGCAACATGAAGCTGGTAAGTGGGTATAACCAGAAACAAACCAAAAATATGATTGAACCGTGCTCAACTAGACTTGTTGGTTGGAAAATGGACATATACCCATATACCCTTCCCCTGACGAAGCCCCCTAGGGTAGGGGGTTAACTGTGTGGCAGCGCCTAATGGAGTGCGGTGACGTCAGTTATTACACTACCCAACCATCCCCGATGGCGGACACCGAACACGGAAGTGAGTTGTGGAGCAGACCACGAGTGGCGCCTGGGTGTAGATATTGAGGCAGGTAAAGGTTCGCTAGATCTCCCGGATTGCAGGATCTGGTGCAGGACGCCAACACCGGAAGGACCAACAACGGTTGTGTCCCTCTATATTTTCTTCTATGTAAGTGAGCTGTACTTGTTTTTACTTGGTTTCCAATACTTTTTTACTTATACGGTTGTGCTTGTCAATTCCCACTCTTTTTACCGACACAAAACAAGTTATGGGTGGTAACAATGCAACAAAAACCCTCCACCGTACAGTAAATAAAAATACCATATGTCTCAAGCATGATAATGTGAGATGTTAGCCGGTGGCCTCTGGAGTATCTTATCTCTAAGAATACCAAATACACTAACTCTAGCCCTATACATTCTTTCCATTCTTCTCTGGTATTTTGGTGTATTCTCAACAATATCAAGCATTGCCAAGTAGTGTCTGCATATCAAAAGAGCGGCAATTATACCATGGCTCCAGAAAATGTATGTTGCAAGTGCACATAAGGCCCACGTTGAGCTAATTTAAATAAATTAGGCATAGACTCGCCTCTGGTCCACCGTTGAGTCATTAGGTTAATGAGCCCTGTAAGAAATCCTGTCCTATTAGCCTCCACCTCCTAAAAATCGAGTGTTTGAAAAGGTTACATGACAGCTGCTAAGTAAAGCTCTCTTAAAGTAAGGACTTTGAAAGTTAGGTCTTTGACTTTAGCTATTTGGAGTGCAAGGTTGAATCCCTTGCATGTAAGAAGCTATTCATACAATATGTCAGATAGACAAAAGATTTTAATGTAAGTCCTTATACAGAAATACACTAGAAAAGAATATGCTTATGTAAAACCCCTATCCCCCCCTAATGAAGATTTGCTGGTATATTGGGTATTATGGTGCTGTGGTGCTCACCTGTTGGTTCTCAGGAAGCGCAGTCTACGCGATGGTAGGGAGTTTGGGGTACAGGATTGCCTTTGTGGGTGCAGCGCCTCCACCTGTAGGGCTCCTGCCATAGACAGGGGTTCATCCACACAGGAACCTCTATAGCGTAAATTAAAAACTCTGGTTGCCAGTAGTAGTACAACAGGTTTATTTGGCACAACAGCAATTACAGCACATTTCTCTCTCTGCCATGGCTCCCAGCCCAGGGGTATCATCCCATCCCTGGGAAGGACAGGACTAGGCATCCCAGGGGCTTGAGGCCCCCAGGCTAGTCTGGACACCCTCACCCCATGAGAGGCAAGGCAAGAACACACCAGCCATCGGGTAGGACTAGAACTTCCAGAACTTTCTCCCTGAGGAGCACTCTTTCCCTCGGAGCACACCATCCCCCCTAAGGGATCAGGCACACCCTCCCTCCAAAGGTTGTTCCCCTACCTTTTATACCCGTGGAGGGGTTAATCCCTCTGTCCCAGGTATCTGGGCAGGACTAGATGACTCACAGGCATCACACCACTATACATGTGACCCAGTTAGTATCCTCCCAGGCAGACAGGGCCTGTAACTGAAACAAAGTGTCTTACAGGGGATGAGGCTCACATACTAGGCCATGTGCGATGGAATTAACCCTAACATTGCCGGCTGCCATCAGGACTTATAGTACTAGTGCAGCAATATATATATAGTCAGGGGCTACATGGCTACACTTGCATATGTGATATTTTGTGTACTAGACTGAGACCGAGATTAGTTAGTCACCATCTAGAAGAACGCATATCATTTTGATGTGAATACCATATGCCTGGAAGTTAATTTGTAGAATAAAACTTCTTTATCAGCCAAAACGTGAAGTACTAACAATTTATGAATCTCGGAAGAAGATAAAGAGATTATAACAAGCTCCATGCAAACAATACTTGCACTTATTGTTATCCAACTGTTAATCTTATTTTTACGTGGCACAACCAGTCATTTAGTGCCCAATGGGTTTGCGATACGACTACACTGTTGTGAAGCCAACTTTAAATTGGCCCCGTATCTCAAAAGAAAGAAAAAGTCAACCTAATAGTATCGCTTGTCTGCCTGGAAGGGGTTAGGAATCACAGGGCTGGAGTGCAGCAGTTCTTTGCTTCCAAGTGTTCAGCACAATGATGAGGCTCAGGAATGCTTATGGTTGCAACTGCTGTCTCATTTGTACAATTTACCAAAGTCTATTCTGTCATTATGCGTTCCCTTTTTCATCTTCTACTGTCTGTCTGCTGATCCTGATATGCCTCAGTAAACCTTTGCAAAGAATCTAGTCTCCATTCTCTTATCAGAGGTTTTTAGTATGAAAACATAATGGAAGCTGAGGGGCTATTAGCACAAGACACTCACTCGTGTTATTGATCCATGAATGCCAAACAGAGGAAGCTTCAGATTTTGACATTTTTATGTTCAGGAGAACTGATTCTTGTCTCAAGATTATTTTCATTTGTGTTTGAAGAAAGATCAACCATTGTAACAAAGTGACACAGGTGACTGAATGATGAAAGCATTAGTCCTTCGATGCAATACCAATATATTTCTTTCAAAGGTTGTTCTTGTAGAGCCTGCTAACATTTGCTAAAGGACAGTGTCATATTTTTATATTCAACTTGCACATACAACATCAGTTTGCAGTATTATGGGGGCCATGCTCCCCTCTGCACAGGACCAGCATGCTAAGGGTTAACATTTGTTTGTACTTTGTGGAACGTCAACCCCACCCACTGGAATGTTAATGAGCCAAGAGGACACAAAGAACTTTGTATTCACAGCTGCATTAAATCTCAACCACCCCAGTGTACATCTGCGTTGACCCAAAGACGAACAGCCTTTGGCGCAGCCAAAGGGTGTGAGCCGTTGTCTGCCATGTGCTGATGTTTGGTGATAAAGATGCTCTATTTCAATGTGAAACTCACAAGCCCTTTATCCCCTGTACACATTTTTCCATCTCTATCTGTCCATGAAATGTCTGTGAATTGACTGTATAACCTTGCTCTTTTAATGTAAACATGTAATTTTATAACTCTGTGCCCAGGACATACTTGAAAACGAGAAGTAACTCTCAAATGTATTACTTCCTGGTAAAACATTTTTATAAATAAATAAATACAAATGAATTAAAGCGGCAATTCTTCCCTTAATTTGCATTTGGAGTCTTTCGGAACATGAACAACCCCATTTTATATTCAAGAAATCCCAGGTTTAATTATCCTTGCCCTGCAGTATATTACTGGCAAGCCAGTAAAAATGGCAACATCAGGCATCTTAACAACATCACCACTATATATTAGTGGTTTGGTTCCAAAGTTTTCAGAACCAAACATTTTACTTTTTATGACCTTGGTATCTTTTGGAGGAAAGACAGAGCCTGTCATGAGCCCGAGACTCCCCCAACGTTAAGATATATTGAAGAAAATAATGATTAGGGGGGTCTGCCATAAGAAACCTTCCAGCCAAATGACTTGACTGGGCTGTAAGATATCTTTCCAGCATTGGAAAGTGTCTTATGGCAAAAAAATGCCTAGTAAATATGGGCCCATACATCTTGCTGAAGGTATTGGAGAAAAAGTGAAACAAAATGCTTTGTTACATTAATCCAAAAGTAAAGGACTCACAATCCAAATTGCCCTTATACAGGAAGATGTACCACCAGACCCAAGTGGACTCTGCAAGGTTTAAATTGGGGGTAAACCCCTGTGATTAAATGACCTGGGGCAAACCAAAAGTGTGTAATACCTGAATTATCTTCATGTGTAGATCAGGGGGGGGGGGGGGGGGGGAGCAACTCCAGTCTCAAGGGCCACCAACAGGTCAGGTTTTAAGGATATCCCTGCTTCAGCACTGGTGGCTCAATCAGTGCTGAAGCATTGATATCCTTAAAACCAGACCTGTTGGTGACCCTTGAGGGCTGGAATTGCCCACCCTGGTGTAGATGATGCCAATATTTGAACTTCTGTACTAGGATTTAATTGAGGTGTTCAGTATGGGAAGTACAGCACATGAAATAAAGAGGTAAAATGAGTAGATCTATCTATCCATCTATCTCTAAGTATCCTTACCTAGTGACTGCACCCGTCACATATCTTCATGTTGACATGATAGTGTCTCGTTACCGTGACAACGATTGACGTTTGTGAGACGGAATCTGCACACACCTAATTTTGATGATTTTAATATGGAATATTTGAAACAAAAAAAGGGTGCTTATTAACAGTGTTTAATTATATTTAGTCAAAAACCGCAGCAGGTAATTTTTGTTCTTAATATCACTGTCCCAATAACTGTGGAATATGGTGGTACCATTCAAATAATAATACTAAAATAATAATAATATGAAATAAAGTTAAAGTTACAATTTACTAACATTTATTTCATTATATGAGATACATCTAGCAGCTTTTCTGGTTTATAATTAGGGAATCTAGCTTTAGGTTTTATCCGGAAAACACTGATCATTTTGTCATTCCAGTTAAAACCGAAAATGAGGCATCATTTCTTATTAAATTAGACCTCTTGTAGCAGCTGAGCCACAGATAGGGCACAAAGGCAACACAAAGGAAGTGAGCAGATAAACACCAAATTTATATGTATGTCAATTTCTCTTCGTTGTTAATACTGATAAAAACAGATTTTCTTTTAATAAAATGAAAACTCCGGAAAAGCTAAAGCCCAGAATCTCAATATACATACATACTCCATCATCTTCCGTTCATAGATACGGTATGTTGCAGCAGCTGTTTGAATGTTGCATATTTTAGATAATTCACAATGGTGTTAATTTCAAACGCCCCACAAATACATCAATATTTGTAGTAGGAACGTGATAGAAATCAGTTAAATTAGTGTATATACATATATATATATATAGCAAAAAAGTTAAGAACAATAGGTACTCAGTCTGGTGAATCAATGTGATGGGTGCAAATCCTGTATGGTAGAAATAGGCAATACGATACTGTGTGAGGACGAATATCAGAGGCAGCACTCCAAATGGTTGTCAAAAGAATATTGTATTAACAAGACATCATTTCCAACGTTTCTAAAGGTCCCGCACGAAGGACCGAAACGTTGGAAATTATGTCTTGTTAATACAATATTCTTTTGACAACCATTTGGAGTGCTGCCTCTGATATTCGTCCTCAAATGGTATCGTATTGCATATATATATATATATATGGGGTTGCTGGACAGAGTATCATTTCCATGACAACCAAGTTTTGGTCTGGCTGCCAACTACCTTTGAGTTGCAACAACATATAACTCCATAGACAGACCCTTTAACAGTTAATAAACTGTTTTACTTTATTATAATTGTCTGCAATTTTTTGTGTACTATCCCTAAAAAGTTGTTCAGGACCTCAGGGCTATTAGTGACAGCTTTTATTGCCTTAGTTATTGGGGTACAAAAAACATTACATATATATCAAAATATATATACTAAGAAACTAATGATCTACCATGCGTGCTACCAGAAGGAGTGTGCAAAGGCAATAAATTATATGAAGAATCCTTGCAAATCTCTATATGCTGCTTGAAGTACATGAAAATTCCAGAACAATGCAGAAATGCATTTTAATCTTCATCCACAAGAAAGGAGACAAAAGGCCTCAAGAACTACAAAGCAATCAATCTAATTCCAATCGCTTACAATATTTTTGCAAGTGAAATTTCTCAGTGGGTGTAATAGAAAGGACCATATCTAAGCCATATAAGACGTGATTTCCCAAAGTAATGAATGCGATCTACTGTACCAATTGCTTTAGAATTCGTAGATTACGAAAAAGCATTTGATTCTGCCCACCCTTCAGCATTAAGAAGTCTTCAAGAAACATACATTGATATTACAGTATAAAGAAGATTTATGAGCATGCCATATCAACCATTAAGATTACAGACACACTTACCAGAACACCCTCCTACTGTCTCTGTAAGTTCTCTGTACGTACCCCTTAGATTGTCAACTCTTCGGTGCAGTATATTACTGCTTTGAAGCGCTATGTACACGGATGGAGGCTATATAAATAAAGATATACATACATACATGAAGATACTAGCAAGATAAAGATCAGCAGTGGAGTACCAAAGGGGAAAACCATTTTCACAGCAACACTTGAAGAATTGTTCAAAACATTAAATTGAGAGAAAATAAGAAAATTAAAATCAACGGTTAATAGTTGAGTCACCTACGATATGCAAATGACATTGTTATTTTTGTCACAAGTCCAGAAATCCTCCAGCAACAAATTGGAGAGCTTGCCGAAGCAGGTAAGAAAGTGGGCCTCCATATGATGTTCAACAAATGTGTCAACTCTACAAAGATCAAAATAAACGGAATAGAACTAAAAGAATGTCGAAGACTATGTCTACTTGGGCTGGCAAATAACAATGGATGGGAACCTTTTAAATGAAATAAAAGAATGAAGATGGGCTGAGCACATTTGGAAGAAACAAGACAATCTTTCTAAGGAACCTTCGTGGTGCCTCAGGAGGAAAGTTTTCGACCAGCGTACTCTGCCCGTGCTTACGTATGGATGTGAAACTTGGACCCTAAATGTGAAGATAATTCAGAAGCTTCAGACAACTCAAAGAAGTATGAACAGATGTATTGTGTGTATCACTACCTATAACACTAGTTTAAAAAAAGTATAAAAAAAACAAAACATTGTTTTTGTTATTGCCACCTTTCAGTACAGCTTCTTTACATGTACAGTGACTCTTAATCCACTGTCATTTCTTTGATTTAGTGCTCCAGATGTATCGACTTGGAATCGTTAGATATTTGAGGATAGAACAAAATGGCTGTCGTTCCGACCATTGGAAATACTGGTCCATTGCATTCCTGTCTCTCAGAGCCTTTATTTTAGAAGCATTGCACCTTCAAGGTGATTCTAGGAGGGGGACAAAAGCAATCTGATTCACCATAAACTGTTATATTAACCCTGTCAGTGCCATTATGACACTTACTATACGTCAAGGGCCAGCACGCCAAAGGTGGATGGCGTTTGCTGAAGAGAAATCCTCTCTTTCTTTTGTGTCAGTGGGCAGATCACGGCCATGTGTGAAGCCCAGTACTACTCTGGTGCAGCTAGACTTCCACCAGGGAAGGTTTTATATTACGTTCTTGCAACTATTTCTATCCTTTAAAAATAAATACTGCATATTTTTATGTGATTGATCATATCAAAGAGTAAACATTTTAAATATATTGGTAAACTCTAATTATCAATAGCTATATGTAAAATAGTAATGCAATGTACTGCAAGTACAATTAATAATACAGCATACATGGGGATGCTATTAGACAAATATCATTATAATATTTATTTTGAAAGGATAGAAATAGTTGTTTAATGTCTCCAGGTTTCTACTTTTGAAAATCTGGTCACCCTGCTTGAAAACCATATCCCAAATGTCTCCTACAACTCCCTCCATTCAGCCTCAACATCCTTTTCATTTTGTTTCTTATTATACTGTACATGCACCCACCTAATTCAAAACCCTCTCATCCTATTGGATCTTACTTTTTCAGTTTCTCCCTCACTTATTACTGGCAAGATATTTACGCCATGTACGTATATGGAGGAATATCCACATCTTTAAATATTGATTAAACAACTTCTTTGTCATACAAGGTGTTTTTGTAGCTTCAAAAATCATTACTGCCTGCAACATGCTTTATGAAAATGCATTTACATTGCCATTTGGGCTATATTTCAATGACTGAAATGTTTTACTCATCCTTTATTCCGCACATATTATGAACAATTAGGGCAAAGATTAAGTTCTACCAAAATACATTTTTATATCTGTCTCTCTTCTCCTTGTATTATAGCAGTGTACTGTACCTATAATTTTACATTGCTACAGAGGAATACAATAAATCAGTAAAAGTAATATAATGTTTGATGGCCGTACGTCTTTTTTCAGCCTCATCTACTATGTAACTAGGTAACTACAGGTGCGCCGACGAGTATTCTAAAACTTGCCTTGGAAAATCTGGGGCTATCACCAACAAGATCCAGGTACAACCTGGGTACATGCTGCAACATTTCAGTGACATTTCTGCAGAGAATAATGGCCCATCGGATTAACACAGTAGGGGTCCCTGGCAGTCCCATTCATTTTGAATGGGACTGCCAGGGACCCCCGCTGTTAATCTGATGGGCCATTAGTCTGTCTGCAGAAATGTCACTGAAATGTTGCAGCATGTACCCAGGATGTACCCGGGTCTTGTTGTTGATTGCCCCAGATTTGTTTTAGAATACTCGTCGGCACTACAGTATGTAACTATGTTGTAATAATAATAATGGTCTTCCCAGGTATTCTCCTCATATACTGTTATGGTAGAAAAAAAAAGCTGTGTGTGCTGTGCACGCGCATAGTAAGTGAAACTTCATTGACTTTTGTCACAGAAATTGACTTATAACGCGCGTGCTCGGCACACATGTGTCAGTGTGTCAGTCAGTGAGTATGTATGTGTTTGTTTGTGTGTGTGTGTGTCAGTCAGTGTATGTATCTGTGCCGGTCAGTGTATGTATCTGTACCGGTCAGTGTGTGTATTTGTGTCAGTCATTTTGTGTGTGTGTGTGTGTGTGTGTGTGTGTGTGTGTGTGTGAGTGTATGTCTCTCTCTCTCTGTGTTGTGTGAATGTCTCTCTGTGTCGGTCAGTGAGTGTATGTGTGTCAGTCAGTGTGCGTGCGTATGTGTGTCAGTCAGTGTGCGTATGTGTGACAGTCAGTGTGCGTGCGCGTGCGTCAAAGTGTGCATGCGTCAGTGTGTGTGTGTATGTGTTTATTGGCAGCAGTACCAGCATCATGAATGTTGAGCGGGTGGGGGAGCTCACAGTGGGGGGGAAGGAATAGGCACATCATTCAGGGGCGGTGTTCGGTACATCACTGGGGTGTGCGTGCGTGTGTCAGAGTGTGCGCGTGCGTGCGTGCGTCAGTGTGTGCGCGTGCGTGCGCGTGCGTCAGTGTGTGCGCGTGCGTCAGAGTAAGTGTGTGTGTGTCAGTCAGTGTGTGTGTGTGCGTCAGAGTAAGTGTGTGTGTGTCAGTCAATGTGTGTGTCAGTCAATGTGTGTATGTCAGTGTGTGCGTGTCTGTCAGTGTGTGTGTGTCTGTCAGTGTGTGTGTGTCTGTCAGTGTATGTGTATCTCTCTGTGTGTACCGTATGTCTCTCTGTCTGTGTCCTGCCCCCTCTCTCCTGACTCCCCCCACCCCCGACGGAGCTGCGGACCCGGGGGGCTCAGTCTAAGTCTTGTGAGCAGATACCCCCCCCCACCCCCCGGCGGCGCGCTCAAGCTCCCCCCTTCCCCACCCCCCGGCGGCACGCTCAAGCTCCCCCCTTCCCCACAACCCGGTGGCGCGCTCAAGCTCCCCTTCCCCACAACCCGGCGGCGCGCTCAAGCTCCCCCCTTCCCCACAACCCGGCGGCGCGCTCAAGCTCCCCCCTTCCCCACAACCCGGCGGCGCGCTCAAGCTCCCCCCCCGGCGGCGCGCTCAAGCTCCCCCCTTCCCCACCCCCCCCCCCGGCGGCGCGCTCAAACCACCCTATTCCCAGGCGCCGCTGCCAGCCGCTTCTGCGCATGCGTGGCGCGCGGCATGGCAGTGGGCGGGGAACGGCGCCGCAGAGGAGTCTCCCGCCCGGCGGCAGAGGAGTGTCCAGCCCCGCGGCAGAGGACTCTCCAGCCCGTGTATCCTGTGGCAGCAAGCCCACCTGCGGAGGTATGTGTATGTAATTATGTGTGTTTGTTTGTGTCAGTGTGTTTGAGTGTGTTTGCTCCGGGGGCAGGGGGACTTGCAGGGTGACAGAGGAGTGCAAAGCCGGGGCCATGAGTGTTTGCTCCGGGGGCAGGGGGACTTGCAGGGTGACAGAGGAGTGCAAAGCCGGGGCCATGAGTGTTTGCTCCGGGGGCAGGGGGACTTGCAGGGTGACAGAGGAGTCTGTATGCTTCTGACATAAGAGGAATAACAGCGGTGGGACCGGAGCAGCTTCAGACAGCTGACGGAGTTCCCCCACCAGCGCCTGACGTCACTGGGACGTATAGTAGCATTAGGAGCGGCGGCGGCCGCATATGTCTGCGGCCGTGTGGGGGGAGCGGGGGCCATTAGGAGCGGCGCCGGCGGCTATCGCCGCCGCCGCCGCATCTGATTTGTGGAGCGGGTGTGATGTCAGTGTTGGGGTCGGGCTGAGCCAGAACACAGCCCGGCCTCAACTGCCAGCACTGACGTCACATCCGTTTCATTTCTGTCTCCACAATTCTTTTTTGCCCTAGTTTGAATGAGGTGCCACTAAGGAAGTTTCACTTCAAAAATATTCCTCACATGTCACCAGAATTGGAAAATCATTAAGTGCAGCCAGGAAAGACTCCAACCAATAAGGGTTATTAAAACACGGCAAAGAATGCTGAACAAGTTGATCATTTTCTATGCTCATTAATCTATTGATCTTTTAATAAAAGCCAGGTTGCAGACTTTTAAGCAGATAGCCATTAAAGGTTGCATAATCCCCTGATCCTTGTTTAAATACAGTAACTACTATATACTGCACAACATTGCTTGCCCAAGACATGTTTCCTTCAGTGCAGTTCTGACACTACCTGTATATTATTCTGTCATTAGTGCCTCTATCCTATTTACAAATCTGCAAATCTCAGTCACATGATCTTCCCCACAGAACTTTGCCTTTTTGGTCCTCTTCTGCTGCACTGACAGACATTTAGTGAACCCCCGAGCCGAATCTTTGCCGATCGATCACAGGAGAACTGATCGATCGGCAACATAGCTAATTACTTATCATAGTGTGAATTGTATTGATGCACATATTAAAGGGGAAAATTTACTTTAAAAAAAAAAAAAAACGGCAGCTTGTACTGCTGCTTTAAGAGATGTTGTGCTTACTGTATATTTAAAAATAGATACTAAACCACATTGTAAATATTGCTTAGTATAATAACACACAGTGACTCCCTTTTTTAACCCCTATGGTGCTGAATCGATTTGCAACAAAGGTGAATAAGAATATAAGGTTATTTGCTATCATAATAAATCATATTCTACTTTTGTCACAATATTTTTTTATTGGAAGTCTGAAGAATCTTACAATCACGCGTTAATGCTTTTATCCTTTTCCACCCCCGCATCTCCATATAATCGTCTGAAAATATTATATTACTCATGAATTTAAAATCCAGGATACCTCCTGCCTTGCACTCTCATTGCCTATCTTTTCTCACAAAGCGGGTCTTTAAAAGTTTGTCGTTTGCATTAATCATACACTTTTCAGCACGCATAAATATTAAAAAGAAACTTTTTGCAAGCAAAACAATCTTATTTGATGGCAAGAAAATGCTAAGGTATCTGAAAAGGAAACACCATTGGCTTTAGTACTATTTGATTGACACTAAACGTTTCATAATGATTGAGATGTAGTTTTTTTTTATTCTATTTAAACACAAAGCAGTAGCTGCTTAAAATACAAACATGATTGAAAAGGTTTATACAACTGTTAAAAATCTGTTCCACTTGAACAGATTAAAAATACATGAAACTAAACCTGATCCCAATTCTCATTGGGAAATCAAATCTAAGAATGTCTGAAAACCAACAAAGAAACATTTATTTTTCCTTATCAACAAAAATATATTGACATAAAAAAAGTATTAGTATGACATGCTTATGTAACGGCTATTCCCTGTGAATACAGACGCTACTACTGCTGTGTAACCTGTGTGGCTCTCAGGAGCCTAAGCCTCCGCTCAGGGAGCCTGGGGTACATACATATAATAACAATCTCGTGGTGCAACACCTCCACCTGGGAGGGATCCCAACGGAGTGGGAGGAGGCCCTCGCAGGAAACAATCACGGTAAGCAAATGATCGTAAAACAGAACAGGCTTTACTGCATATATGAGCATAACGTATACCAATCACATTCAAGGTTAGCACTGCATTAGGATATAACATAATCCACCACACCCACCACCGTGTACCCCCACACCGTGTCCACAGTATAACCCCCCTTGTCCCGTGGTCAGCGCTGCCACTATGTGAGAGTACTCATGTGTGCACGTGCGTAACGTTACCTGCCCAGTGCGACGGCACCTGGACGTTAAAGATTCTTCGCAAAGGCTCAGACGAGCTTTCTGGCGATGTCCGGTCCCTCCGGTGAGAAGATCTGTGAGGGCGGTCCACCCTTGGTACAGTTCCGCTCTCTCTGCGGAGCAGGCTTGATCCCAAGCCTCTGGATGGGGAGTGCAGCGTCCGCTGTGTCCCTAACTGGTTCTGGATAGTAAGGGGCAGGGTCCCTAACCTGGGGCCTGTCCCTGAAACAACTCAAGCTACTGGGTGGCTCAGGGCTAACTGGGGCCTAGGGGGCTAACTGGGGCCTAGGGGGCTGCTGGCCTAGTGCAGGGAGTCACCCTACCTCCTTCCCCTAGCTTCTCCTGGTGCCGACTGCCTTGCTGCAAAACTCTGCGAAATGTATCTAATCTCCTCTGCAGGGAGATGCTGCAGCCCTATTGGCTCCCTGGCGTCACGTGGGGTCCCCTAAGGCTCATGGGACTCGTAGTCCCTGCTTAGAGCCCTCCTCTCATTGGTGGTGGTTCGCGCGCTGCGACTGCGCATGCGCGAACTTCCCGGCCGCACACGATCGCCGCACACAGCAACCGCCGCACAGCTTCCCTAGCATCCACCCACCCACGCGGAAGGGTCCGCGCGGCACCCGCGATCGCCAGCAACGGTGAAGGGGGGGGGGGCGACAGGCAGAGGGGGACCTGGCTACACTTAGATTGTAAGATTCCTGCATCAGCCTCTCCTTTCCTCCTGCATCAGTTTATATTAATATTGTAATTGTATTGTTGTTGTTTTCACACCCTATGGTACTCCACTGCAGAATATGTTGGTGCATTATAAATAAATGGTAATAAGCCTGTGACCAGTTATTTTGATTATTTTCTTGCTAAATATTGAAAATGTATTGTCCACTTTAATCTTTGGAATGCCCTTTCAATGTACCTGGTACGGCATGGGACCTGGCACCTCTGGGGCCCCAATGACGTCACCGGTTCATCCTGAGCTCTTGCTCGTTTTTTAGGAGCAGATCAGGCTGACCATTCTGACGGAGTGGTCAGCCCTGCCAAAGCAGAAATGGAGCCTCCTCCACTTCTGTTTCTGGCATCCAGGCACCTGTCACATCATGTGATTGTTCCAGGAGTGACCACATGACAAGGAAGGTCAGAGGGTCCGGTGGCACCAGACGTTGCACTGTAATGGTTAATGTAAACGGACAAAATAACAGAACACAGAAAGTGGGTCCCGGCGTTAACGTAAGACAACCACACCCTGCTCCTTCTGATTTTGGCATGTCACTTTTGCCAGGATACTGCAGGTAACTCAGGATAGCGTGAAAACTCTGAAGAAGAGGGAAGCAAATAGAGATTCCCAGGGATACGTCATCTAAAAAGATGATAGGTCTCTTTGAATACCTTTCTACCTTTCTTCAGGTCTCTTTGAATAGACATTAAGTAGGAGACAGATAGAGAATCCAAAGAAAAGGTTAAATGAAAGAAACTCAATAAAACAACAACGTCCGCTCAAAAGGTCAAGCTCATCAAAAATACTTTTTATAAGCAAGACCATTTTTAGTACAGTACATACTGTAGTTGTCTTTTTTTCTCAACTAGTTTCAGTTTTAGTTGTGTCATTTATCACATGACTCGTAATAAACTTTTTCCCTCTGTCTCACTCCCTCTTCCTCACTCACCCCACTCCTGCCTCGCATGTATTTATCTCCCCTGCGTCTCACTTTTACTCCCTCTTTTCCTCACTCACTCCCTCACCCCTTCTCTCTCTCGCCCCCACCTTCTGTCAATTACCCCACTCTCACTCAATCCCCCACCACAAAATACATACCAAACTCCCCATTCCATATTAAAAAGACCCCCACCCCCCCATTCCATATTAAAAAGACCCCCACTCCACCCATTCCCTATTAAAAAGACCCCCACTCCCCTCCCAATACATATAAAAAGACCGCCACTCCCCCCAATACATATAAAAAGACCGCCACTCCCCCAATACATATAAAAAGACCCCCCACTCACCCCCAATACATATAAAAAGACCACCCACTCCCTCCAAAATACATAGCTTCCAAAGTCAGTGCACACCGGAAGCTGAGGCCCCACTTACTTCCTGTGCGCTGACATCAGAGGGTCCCGTCGCGCGCCGCCAGAGATTGAAGCTCGGCGCGGGACACAAAGTGAGGAAGAGGCCTGCGCCTGATGGAGAGCCGGGGCCTGCCACGACCAGCAGCCGAGCCTGGCCAAAGGTCAGACCAATTTGCAGTGCCAGCCGCCAGGCCCCCCACTGTCACCAGGCCCGGGACACTTGTCCCTTCTGTCCCCCCCTGTAGGCAGCCCTGGTTGAGATGAACAAGAATAGGTCAACTAGATAAACCGATACACAAACTTCAGAGGTAAAATGTATCAATAGAAAACCATAGGGAAGGGGAAGGATTTATTTTGAAGGTGCCATTGACCAAGGATAGAAATTGGTCTGTGTCTACTATTGGACTAGATTTAAGATACATTGTGAACTACATTTGCCATCTCATTTGCAGTCTCATAAAGGTTGTGTTTAGTAAATCCTGATCATCTGTGAACTGACTTGGTTTAGCCATGGCTAGAGATGACTTTGTTTGGCCAGGCTATTGTCTCCAAAATATAACTAATGATAAATCTTAGATTGATAAAGTATATCAAGATAATAAAGTAATTGGCTATTAAAATTAAAATGTGTTCTATTAAATTCTTAAAGCTAGAGACATGAGGAAAGTTAGCACAACTTCAAGCTTCCAGTGACATTGTGTTAAATCTTTTTAGCTCACCCCTCCCCACCCCCCCCAAAAAGAAAATGATGCTTAAAAGCAAAAATGTGCGAACTAAAAAAATGAAGTCTTTGCACATCTCTACTTACTGGGTTGATAACATTTATCTATTTTAAGAACACAGCTATGGTTATACTAAACAAGTTTTGTAAATTGCCTTTTTTTATTTTAGTCATACTGGTAACCTTTTGGTATTTCTCCAAGACAGTACCGTGATGTTCAACTTTGCAACTAAAAAAAAATAAAAACACTTATGCATTAATCCAATAATTACTGTTGCCAAAATAGTGCATTTAATTCATCATCCCTCAACTATGTAGAAAGACTTATGTTTCCAAAATGAAATGAGATTGCATTAATAATGAATTTACTTAACTGGAATTACTACCGACGCGTTAATGTAATTATTCAGCTTCTTACATTTGACAACGTCTTTTTAGTACTGTATATCTATGAAGTGTGTTATGTTAAATTATATCTACATAAATATGTTGCAAATGTGTTATTGAAACCCAATTAAAATGGGTTTATGAAGATAAATGTATGTTATTTTCCTCTTATTATTAATAAAATGCACAGGTCATCAACTACATAAATTGTTTACAGTGAGACTATGCTCATACACACATGCATGAAATTATAGAACACTTTTGATGCACTATAATGGTGCATATTTACATGTGTGCAGCGCTGACAACTTCCAAACTCCACCCGCAGGTGTCATTTTTCCGGTTTGTGAAGAAGTCGACGCACACATAAGCGCACGGAGATGCATCAAACTCTGCTTTTCTGTATAAATGAATGTTTTAGTGATCACCATTTCTGTGCAATTTTCAGAAAATTGTCGTTGTAAAAGTAGCACATATTGAGCCACCTGTGCTGAAGCAGGGATATCCTGAAAAACTGAACTGTTGGTAGCCCTTGAGGACTGTAGTTGCCCAGAGCTGTTCTATTTCCCCAATCTTGTCTTATAGATCTTTTCCTGTTGATGGTGTCCTTGTTCTGTGATCTTCCCTTTGTCTTATTCACCCCCTTCCCTCATTCTAATATTGGACGTGTTCCTAACAAAACACCATAAAACTATACTCTTGTAATAGCAAAATATATGAACAGGTGGGCATGTTTGCAGTGGCATCATACATTTCCACTTCTGTTTTATGGAAATCAATATCTAGCTAAAATGCGCTTATATCCCCACACTACTGAAACACTAAAATTCTGCAAACCAGTGGCAGGCAACAAGTAGAACTGATACAGTATATATACGAAAGTGAATCAATATGCCCAATTGTATGTCATATCTAAACAACAAGGTTTCTTCCTTCACTTACTGTATGTTTCTTCCAAGTTACAGCGTGGTGAAGAAAAAAAAAAAGAAAAGTTAGTTCTAAAGGCAAAGAGTCGTATTTGTCAAACATTATATTCTCAATTTGTCTCATACCTAAATCTTTATAAGCTCACTAACTGCATTTGAATGGGTTTTCTTTGTGTGCAATGTTTGCAAAACAGTTATTCTGCACAAACTTTAATAAAAACAATAACGGAGGGCTGTTTACAATGTTCCAGAAACATCAGTCCCTTGAGGGACGAAACTTCCACTCTCTCTACCTGTCTTATTTATTTTGTTTTTCACCGACTGCAACTTTTATTTCAAGGTTCTTTGGCAGCTGCAAATTTATCGGAATTCCTATAAATTGTATCAGTCTATTTCTTGTATTTTCTTTTAAGAGCCACATTCAGTGATAATCCTGTACAAATGTTATTGTAACAGGACCTTGGTTATTCCAATTTTTATAGCTCAACTATTTCACTTACTTGTGAATATATTGTAGGTTTCCATATTCAGGTACAGATTGAATATAAATACGGTACATATTACCGGTGCTACTCCCTTTATGAAGTATGCAGGTGGTAAAAGGTAAGGTCAATACCTTACATTTATGGAAAACAAAGAACAATTCCTGCGCTCCAACCTATTGGGCTAAAATACACTAGTGACATTTTTTCCATTTAGAAGATGCCACCAAATGACTCCTTTGTTACACAGACTTAGGTGCTAAATTGAAAAATGTCACTAGTATATTTTAGCTCCATTAGAAGAAGAGCAGGAATTGTTCTTTGTTTTCCATAGATTGAATATAAGAACAACAACAATTTTATTTCATATAGAACTTTTCCCCCAATGGGACTCAAAGTGCTTCACAATTACAATATAGTGCGCAGTACGCAGCACATAGCAGATTTTACAGACACAGTCCCTGCCAAGATGAGTGTACAATCTTGGTGCCTGAGGCATAGGGAGATAAAGTGACCTGCCCAAGGTCACAAGGAGGTGACATAGAGAAATGAACCAGGGTCCCCTCATTCAAATTCAGTGTGGTTGATTACAGAGTCAGCGTCTTTACTCACTGAGCCGCTGCTTCTCCATATAAAGCTAAGGATGTGTCCTTTCTGGGATTGATGTGACCTGAAATAATGCAAACTTCACCTCATAGATGACATCAGATACAAAAAGAATGCACCCTGACATTCATTGTAATTTTACTGAGTAGTAACTGAATGTGTCATTAAACAGACTGTAACCAGTAAAGTGGGCATATATATTGAAACATCTAGTGAGTGGAAATTGTCATGCTCACAAAATTGCTTTGACTAGAGTCCTTTACAGCAGGACCCCACAATGCTTTTGCATACATACATATAAGGTGGTTGAAGTGTTTTCAATGTAACATCTGTGCCTGAGACTTGAATCTGGGGTCTTTGTTATTAAGGGCATAATCATTTAATAGCCAAGGTCACATGTTAAACACTTAAAGCCACCTGGAGTCATCAAAGCACGATCCAGGAAATCAACGATACCTGCTATTAAATTCAGTGGCAGATATCTGCAATTTGGGTGTGATTCAGCAGATTGTGCTTTGATGTGTCTGGGGCAAAGTGTGATAATAGTAGGAGATAAAGTGTATCACTATTTTTATATTACAAACAGAAACACTACTTTTTTTAAAAACTAGTTAGAAACTTTCATTACCTCCTTCCCTTTTCTCTTAAAGCAACATTCCAAGCTGCCATTTTTATTTATTGTTTCCCTTTTATATGTGCATCAATACAATCCACACAATGATAAGTAATTAGCTAATTTGCTGATCGATCAGTTCTCCTGTGATCGATCGGCGAAGATTCGGCTCGGGGGTTCACTAAATGGCTTTCAGTGCAGCCGAAAAGGACCAAAGATGCATAGTTCTGTGGGGAAGATACTGTAATGTGACCATACAGTTACTAAATACAATTGGTGCACTGCTAGTGAGAGGGCAGGGCTCAAAAAGGGGTGTGCCAGAGCCTGTTTCAGAAGAGGAACGGGATGTGACTTTGTAAATGGTTGCTATAGAAACATAATGTAACAAGCATTTTTTAAGACATTACAAATGTAATTCAGAATTGTTTATAAAATAAATGCTACACGTATTTTCTCATAGTACAGAACTGATTTATTAAAAATAAAAACGCACACACACATGTAGGATATTGCTAGGCCTGCAGCTTTAATGTACATTAATGTACCTGTTTATTTAGAAATGTACAATATATAGTTACATAGTAGATGCAGTTGAAAAAAACCATATGCCCAATGAGTTAAACCTATGTTAAATTTAGATAACAGATACAAATATAGGATAATGTATTTACAGAATTTTAAAACCAGAGGAAGGCAAAAAAATCCAAAAAAAACCCCATAGTGAAATATCATCCAATGTCTCATAAGGGGGAAAAAGTATTCCTTCCTTACTCAAATAATAAAATTTCTCGCTAGATCAACATCCTCCCATGTTTACTTATTTGGTATATCCCTGTGTACCTTTCCTTTCTAAAAAGATCTCCAACATTTTTTGAAGATATCTATTGTATCTGCCATCACAGTCTCAATGGGTTATGAATTCCACATATAAAGATCCCTATCCTTTCTTGCTGGCAAAATCTCCTGTCCTCCAAGCTTAATGGATTACCCTGTGCCATTTATACTGCCCTTTGAGAGGAATAGTTTTTTTTTAAACTTATTTTATTGACCCAGAATATATTTGTATATAGTTATCATATCCCCTCCTAGACTCAGATCTAATTTAGCTAACTGCTAATTTAGCTAACTGCAGATTTTTCATTCACTTTATTAATTTGTGGCTCTTCTCTTGCACTTTTTCTAGTTCTATAATGTCTTTTTTTTATGGAGTGATGCCCAAAATTGTACTCTATATTCAAAGTGTGACCTTACTAATGCTTTATACAGTGGCATAATTATTCTTACTTACATTCCATCCATACCTAGTTTAATACAAGATAAGATCTTACAGTATTTCCTTTGCAGCTACTGCCTGACATTGGGCACTTAAGCCTGCTGTCTACAAGCACTTATAAAATCCTTCTCCATCAAGAATTTACCTAATTTTGCCCCATTTAATTTATAAGTAGCCTGTTTAGTCTTGTTTCCCAAATGCATAACCTTACATTTATCTACATTAAACCTCATCTGCCATTTACCTGCCCAAGTTTCCAGTCTCTCCAAGTCCTTCTGGAGATAAATTACATCCTGCTCTGATTCTACTACCTTACACAATTGTAGCCCCCTTTAAACAGCTCAGGCTATACCTATCTTCCTTCTACTGTGGTAAGTTCTGTTAAGATCAGGCGCCAGTAATCATTATGGGTTTTCCCCCTTCATAGCCCTAACCTGAGTGGTAGACGCAGGCCTGGACTCTGCTGCAGGCATGAGTAAGAGGGAGGTTCTGATGACACCAGGAGGGGAGGGGCTAGCTCTATATTTAGCAGCCCACTCCGGCGAGTGGTTGTTGTTCTTCGCCCTTGCTGTGTGCCATGTCCCTATCTGATTGATGGTTCTTCAATAGAGAGAGTAGCTTAAGAAGAGGTCGAGTGAGCAGTGAGACCAAGAGTCTAGAGCTGCTGAGTATTAGGCCGTGAGCCACGAATCCTGCGGAACGGTCCGAGGAGTATCAGGAGGCTACGGGCTCCCCGGCGCAGAGTGCCGGGTAAGAGCGAGAGGAACCAGACCGATCAGCATCTATAAGTAGAGCTGATAGAATCATAGACTGGTGGACCAATGCCCTCACCCCGCTGCCAGGGGTGATGGGGAGAGAATTCAAGACCCACCTCGAGGCTAACCTCGGGGGTGGGCCACTGGGTATTGCAGCCCTAGCTCAGACCATCCTGTTGGCCGAGTGACTTGGAGGGAAGGAGAGGAGGAGGTTGTGGGAGTTGAGCAGGTTGTACCTGGCACTGGCGATTGTATTGTGGCTGCTGGAAGCCTTATCGTTGGGATATCGTTGCTCTGTCAAATAAAGAGACTGTTCTGCACCCGTAAAGACTGTGTGTGATTTGGATAGTATAACCCTGGGACCTGAGGGGTTCTTCTATACCGATCCTGTCCCATTACCCTGGGAGTATAGAAGATGGAGGCGCTGCACCACTAAGATAATATGGAGGCAATCACCCCAGAAGCCCGGTCCTGGCTCCCCCACAACATCGCGGGAAGCTCAGGCCCGCCTGTTCCTCACAGGTACGCACCACACCGCCTGTAACCAGCACCCATGCACCCCTCACACTCCCGTAGAGACTGGGAGGGGGGGGGGGGGAAACAGGGTTACACAATTTAGTATCATCAGCATAGATGGAGACTTTTCTCACCTCAAGGTCATTAATAAACAAGTTAAAAAGCAAGGGTACCGAACCTTGAGGTAGTTCACTTACAACTTTAGCCCAACCTGAAAATTTTCAATCTATGACAACTCTCTATTGTCTATCCCTCAACAAGTTTTCAATCCAAGTGCAAATATTTGTACTCAGACCAATTTCTTTTATTTTATACACTAACCTCTTGTGTGGTGCTGCATCAAAAGCTTTTGCAAAATCCATGTAGACCACATTAACTGCATTGCCCTGGTGTAAATTCCATCTTGACTCCTCAAAGAAACTAATAAGGTTAGTTTGACACAATGTACATTATCCATCATACATCCATGCTAACTATTACTAATAATTTTGTTATCCATTAGATATTCCTGAATATTATCCCATACAAAACCTTCAAGTAGTTTCCCCACTATTGATGTCAGGCTTACAGGTCTGTAATGCCTCAGTTGTTATCTAGTTCCCTTTTTAAATATAGGCACCACGTCTGCTTTACGCCAATCTTGTGGTTATTGAGCCTGTGGAAATGGAGTTCTTGAATATTAAATATGATGGTTTGGCTATTACAGAATTTAGCTTCTAAAGAATGGCCCGAGTGAAACCGGAAGTGACGTCAGACGCTCAGAGAGACAGGATCCTTGCAGTGTGGAGGTCTTAGTTGCTGTGCTGACAGTTCAGGTTACTGCTGTGCATTGTGCATTACATGTGTGTGATTATCTTGAGAAATGTGGGCTGCATTGCCCCTTGCCCCACGATTCCTGTTTCCTGCAATATACTTGTTTTATACCATCTGTACTGTCTGTTTTTTCTTTCTGATAGAGCGGTGAGACCCACATTGCAGTGACAACCAAAACGAAAGAAAACCTGACGATTTAAAACCTTGTAAATTCTGTTTGTGAATTCATGGAATGAGACTTTTTTTTTCACTTTTTGTCACTATATCACTTATATTCACTATTGGTGAATTTCAGCCTCGGATGTACCACTGTGCCAATCAAGTTTTTTTTGGCATTTCTAATGTTTTTTGTTTTTTTTGTAATGTGTTTTATTTAGTGGCTGTTTTTTTTTTTTTAGCTTGCTCATTTATTGCCATTGTGGCAAACCATGGCCACATTATGGCCATGGTTTAACACTGTGCCAATCAATCAGTAGCGGGGATGGAGGGTGGTGGTAGTTGCCCAGGGGAGGGTGGTTAGGCCTCCTGGGTGGGTAGCGGGGGTGGTGGGTTAACCCCTTAATTACTATAGTGGTTACTAACCGCTACGGTGATTAAAGGGTTAGTGGCCATTAGTTTGTTTTCTATTGTAATGTTCCTGCCAACGGAGGACAAGGATGCGGAGGACGGTGATGAGGACGGCCTTTATCCTGGCAGGGGTAAGTGCAACTTTTATTTACTTTATGCTGGCGGTTTTTATTTTTAATGGGCAAATGCACTATTATCCATATTTGGATTATGGTAATTTTGCCCATTACTGTACTGTATGTATTGGGGTTGGGGAAGAGGGTTGTATTTATATATTGCACTGTAAAAAAAAATTTGAATGGGAAAAAGTGCTATTAAACAGTCTCCGGGGATCCCCGCCAGCCTCCGGTATCAATCCTGTGCAATAAAAATACAATTACAGCCAGTTTCATTACCTTCGTGGCTAAACTCCAAGGTAATGAAAGGGTTAAGTAGCAGGCACGGCATAGTTCTGTGGGTGAAGGTGGTAGTTTCTCCAGGGTGGGTGTTTAGGCCTCATAACCGCTAAGGTAATGAAGGGGTTAACTTCTACTGCCACCCTCCTCAAGGCCTAAACACCCACCCTGGGGCAACTGCCACCTTCACCCACCCCCTCTAACAACAACTATGCAGTGCCTGCTATTTAACCCTTTCATTACCTTGGCGGTTAGCCGCTAAGGTAATGAAACTGGCTGTAATTATTATTTTTTTGCACAGAATTGATACCGGAGGCCGGCGGGGACCCCCGGAGACTCCGTGGGCCACCCCGGAGATGCAGGGAGCCCTGGGGACCCCCAGTGATGCAGGAACCCACGGGAACACCCCACCAGCCTCCAGTATCAATCCTGTGCAGTAAAACTAAAATAAACTGCTCTTATGCATCTTGCAATACCAAAATATTGCAAGTTTTTAAAGTGTGATATGCTTATCACTGCTTAGTGAATAGCATTTTCTGGCAAAATATGCGATTTGGAGCATTTTTTAGCTTATCGCATGACTTTTTTTGCCAGAGTGTTATAGTACTATAAAAGCCGTTTCAGTGCGATATTGCCCTGTTATCAGAGCTTTGTGAATAGCAACACAGGCAATATCGCACTTTAAGGTCATTTATGTACTATGAGCCACTTATCGAAGTTTAGTGAATTAGCCCCAAGGCCTTTAAAAGTTAGAGCTGCATTTGTTTTCACAAAAAACAACTGTTGTCATGTTAGTTTATTTTGATCACTAACATTTTTTAATATTATTGTTCACTTTACCACGGGGAGCGCTTCTTTCTTTGTTTTTCGACATAAATGCAAAAAGGAAGAGAGATCTTAAATTGTGTAGGTCACAAGATTGGCTATTTAACATTCTGAATGTTTATTGCAAGCAGAAAAAAATGCACTTTCCTTAAGCCGTTCAACTTTTTAATAAAAAAAAAAACAAAAAAAAACCTACAGCCTTCATAAATAGACTGAGGCGCAAAGTAAAGTGATTAAGGCAAATAATAAAAAAAAGTCTTTTTGAAAAGAATTCTAATAAATGACATTTGAAAAGCACAAATCGCTTCACTCACTGTGAGAAATATATGTTATGTAATTAGATTTAAGTGGAGTCACAAAGTTTTTCATTACTTTTTATTCTTATGCAGGGAATTTTCCACTTGAAGAGTAATAAACATATTGTACATCCTGTTAACCTCTTAAAACAAAAGTTGAATGTTTGTGTTTTTTTAATTCACATTGGTGAGAGATACAATTCCCAACTATTTTCTTAGAGAAATGTTAATGCAGCAATTCACACTGCTCGCCTTAATTTATTTTTAACTTGCCTTATTCAGTGGCTCCCACTGAACTTCTCTATTGCCCCCCCCCCGTGTTCCTGATGACCAAACTGTTTTGTCCACCAGCCAAGAATACTTTGCCGCAGGGTCAGAGCTCGTTCCTGCGGCAAATAGAAAGGTGCAGTTTAATCACCAGAGGTATCTTGTTGAGTACATGCATATATAAGTATAATCACCACAATTAGTAAGGTTGTGGTGGGTAAAACAAGTGACAAAAACCCTCCACTGTAAAGCATAAAGTGAACTGTAAATATTACTGTATGTTCATTTGCATGTCTTAGACAGGTCTGCAACCCTGTCTTTCCCCATTATCGCCCAGCATACAGTGCTTCCACTGCAGCAAGGGATTCTGGGAAATGACATGCAAATGAGCACTCAGTGCCACCTTTTGTCTCAAGCTCGTATTACACAAGCAAATCCTCAAGCCAATGCATGCTGTTTTAAACACAGCTTTTAGACAGAGATATATTTAATATATATATATATATATATATATATATATATATATATATATATATATATATATATATATATATATTAGCTCTGGTCGTGCATGCCTACGTATACAGCCATCAGATTCTGAGGCTAAACCCCTCCCCACTCAACCAATTAGTCCTGTGCCCCTCAACCCCCACTCGACAAATCGTTAAGTCCCGGGTCTGCTGAGGGCCCCACAAAAACCTAGAGCTAGAGCAGGTCGTCCACTGCTTGGAAAATGAAGATCGTTTTGTTTGGATGTTTAGTTAGGGCCATTTGCTTCAGCAGAAACTATGGAAAGAACTTCTCCATTTGCCATTTCGCCACCATATGTTGGAAATTGCAATAGGAGCTGTTTTCGACAAATGTCTTGGTCCATCAGCTGGTCCAGACATTTTGTTGACAATTGGTTTGTAATTGAAACTACCCAATTTCAGAGTAGTATTCATGATAAGAAAACGTCTGAAATCCTCTGCAAATGGAATGATGCCACACGTAAAGCACTGAAGCTCTGAAGACGAGGGATTTTGTGTTGGAGAGCGATGGAAGCGTGACGTGAGCGGTTCAGCCAATGAGGGCGAACCGCTCTCGGCCCCGCCTCTGCCACGCCCCCTTTCGCCTCCCGAGGTCTCTTGAACCAAAGTACAACTATCGCTATAGCGACGTGTGATGTCACGTGGTCGCGTTGCTGGCGACTTAGCCATTACTATAAACTCTGCCTACGGCCGTATGCATCCCCGCAAAGCTCTTATACCTACCGCGACTGTCGCGCTGCTTGCTACTGCAATGGGTTTTCCAAATTTGTTTTTTGGTTCGACGGCTGCGTCACAATCTAATCGGAGCCTAAAGCAATGAACGAGAGAAATGTATGATCAACTTTAACTATTGCATTAGTAAATGACCCCTAAAAAGTAAATGATTTGCATTTAGTGGAATCACATACTGATTGTCTGAAACTTGTATTCAAATACTATATATTCATACATTTTATTTTATAAGCTCTTTGGAGCAATGATTAATTGCTGAATTGTTTTCTGGAGTACAGCTATGCATAGTATCATTTCTAGGCCTTCATGTAGGACAATATGCCATGCTGTTAATTTAGAAGAATACCAATTAGTTTTAATTTGCCAATTTGTGTAAATAAGGATATATGATACCAAGTTAACGAATTTCTGTGCCTATTGTTATCGGTGTATGAAATGAATTATAACGCTATGACAGATTTACTGATATAATTTAAGTGAAAGAAATATACGCAGTGGATTCAAAACATAATTACTAACATTTCTTGTGAGGATTTAATTTTAAAGCCTTTTTTTTACAGAAACTGTCAATGTGTCCATGTTATAAACATTTTTATACCAGCATTGTTGAAATGAAAAAGATCCCATTACAGCTACATTAAAAGAAATTAGGTTATGAGCCGAGATTGTTGGCTCATTAGAGAATTGGGAAATAGAAAAGGAATTAATGATATTTGAAGTTATAATCTTCTGTAAAACAGTATTTCATGTTAAAGATTATAAAAAAATAAATGTGCAGCTGTTCATGTATAAACAGTATAATGCAACACTGAATTACCTATAAATGCACATTTCTAATAGTTTAAAGATTGTTCTACTTTGTCCTGAGTTTACATTATGTAGACAAAAAAAGAAGTGTGCTTTAGTAAACAGTTTATTGATTGCTCTTTCTCTTACCCATGATAGGTAATGCAGAGCTGTGTAGATGAATGCACAACTTTTCAGTTTGGACCTTTAAATCATTTGGAAGCATTCAACTACTACTCACCTCTACAGGGCCGCCTACCTCCCCTCATCCCCTGCTGGTGGCCCTGCGAGTTCCCCCTCTCTCCCCCTCTATGTTTACCCTTTCCACCACTCTTTCCCTCTCCACTCTCCCCCCTCTCTTTCCCTCTCCTCTCACTCTCACCTCCTTGCTCTCTCACTCCCACCTCCTTGCTCTCTCACTTCCCTCCTCCCTCTCTCTTTCCCCCTCCCTCTCTCACTTCCCTCCTTTCTCACTTCCCCGCCCCCTCGCTCTCTTACTTTCCCACTTCCATGCTCTCTCACTTCCCCCATCCTCAGTCTCTCACTTCCCTGCTTTCTCACTTCCCCGCCCCCTCGCTCTCTTACTTCCCCACTTCCATGCTCTCTCACTTCCCCCATCCTCAGTCTCACTTCCCTGCTTTCTCACTTCCCCGCCCCCTCGCTCTTTTACTTCCCTGTTTTCTCACTTCTGCGCCCACTCGCTCTCTTACTTCCCCTCTTCCATGCTCTCTCACTTCCCCATCCTCACTCTCTCACTTCCCTGCTTTCTCACTTCCCCCATCCTCACTCTCTCACTTCCCTGCTTTCTCACTTCCCCCATCCTCACTCTCTCACTTCCCTGCTTTCTCACTTTCCCACCCCCTCGCTCTCTTACTTCCCCACTTCCATGCTCTCTCACTTCCCCATCCTCACTCTCTCACTTCCCTGGTTTCTCACTTCCCCGCCTCCTCGCTCTCTCACTTCCCTGCCCCCACGCTCTGACTTCCCACTTCCCTCTCTCACTGCCCTACTTTCTTCCTTCCCCGCCCCTCTCTCTTACTTCCCTGCTTTCTCACTTCCCCGCCCCCTCACTCTCTTACTTCCCCACTTCCATGCTCTCTCACTTCCCCATCCTCACTCTCTCACTTCCCTGCATTTTCACTTCCCTGTCCCCTCGCTCTCACTTCCACATTCCCACGCTCTCTCACTTCCCCCCATCCTCACGCTCTCCCTCCCCCTTGCTCTCTCATTTCCCCACCCCCACGCTCTCTCACGCAACCCCATCCTCACTCACTCCCCCCTTGCTCTCTCACTTTCCCACTCCATGCTCGCTCACTTCCCATCTCCTCGCTCTCTCACTTCCCATCTCCTCGCTCTCTCACTTCCCACCTCCTCGCTCTCTCACTTCCCACCTCCTCGCTCTTTCATTTCCCCCTCCGCGCTCTTACATTTCCCCCTTCTTTGCTCTCTCACTTCTAACTCCCCAATCTCTTATTTCACCCCGCTCTGTCTCACATACCCCCTTTGCTCTTTAATTCCCCCTCCCTCTTTCCTCTCTCCCTCCTCTATCTCTCATGTCCCCCCTCGCACTTTCACTTTCCCCCCCTTGCTCAATCCCCCCCGCCATTGCCCTCTCAATCCCCCCGGTCTCTCACTTCCCCCCCAACCCTCTCACTCCTTCCCCTCTCTGTCTCACTCCCCCCTTTGTTCTTTTACTCCTCCCCTTATTCTCTCACTCCCCCTCTCTCACTCTGTCCCTCCTTTCTCTCTCGCTCTCACTTTCCCCTACACTCCCCCTCTCCCTCTTAATTCCCCCACTCTTCCCCCTCACAACTCCCCCCTTTCTCTCACTCTTACCACCTCTCTCACTCCCTCCTCTCTCACTCACTCCCCCCCACAATTCCCCCTGCTCTCGCTCCACCCTCCTTGCACTCTCCCTCCTCCCCCCCTGCTCACTTGGTCCATCCCCCCTTTCTCTTTTTCCTCATCCTCTCTCCTCTTCCCCTCACTTTCCCCTTTTTCCTTCCCCCCGTCACTCTCTCACTTCTTGCCCCCACTCTCCTTACTTCCCCCTTGCTCTCTCACTAGGGTGACCAGATTTTGAAAATGAAAAAGCGGGACACACAATTATATTATTATTTATTTAATTAAATTTTTTTTTTTTTTAACATTAACAGTTTATTTATTGTATTACACTTATACTTTACTACCATTAGTCCTTGTTACGTGTGTGTGTTACGTGTGTGTGTGTGTATGTGTGTGTCGAACAAAATAAAAAGCCAGATGTGAATGATTCTGAACCCATTAACCAGTGTCAGGATGCCCCCTCTTCACAATTTCTAAAGCAGAAATCCCGTCTGGGATCTTACCTGATCCGCAGTCCCTCAAGGTACTATACTGGAGGGGAGGTGTTTCCTATCTGTCTTCCGATGTCTCCCGCGTGAAACTTGAGTCAGATCTGGAAGAAAGCATTATAGGTTATTTTGGTGTAGGTATACGGCAGTTAAGATAACACAGAGAGAGTGGGTGACATACTGAGTGAGTGAGACACAGAGAGACAGAGACACAGACACAGACAGACAGTGACACAGAGAGAGAGTGAGAAAGTGACAGAGAGAGAGAGAGACAGTGACAGAGAGAGAGAGACAGTGACAGAGAGAGAGAGAGAGAGACAGTGACAGAGAGAGAGAGAGAGACAGTGACACAGACAGAGAGAGAGACAGTGACAGAGAGACAGACAGAGAGAGAGACAGTGACAGAGAGAGACAGTGACAGAGAGACAGTGACAGAGAGAGAGAGACAGACAGAGAGACAGACAGACAGAGAGACAGACTGACAGAGAGACAGACTGACAGAGAGACAGACTGACAGAGAGACAGACAGAGAGACAGACAGAGAGACAGACAGAGAGACAGAGAAAAAGAGAGACAGACAGACAGAGAACAGAGAGAGAGAGCAGAGAGGAGAGAGAGAGGGAACAGAACAGACAGACAGAGAGACAGAGGAACAAACAGATGACAGATGAGAGACAGAGGAGAGAGAACAGAGAGAGAGACAGAGAGAGAGACCGAGAGAGAGACCGAGAGAGAGAGACCGAGGGAGGGAGAGAGAGACCGAGGGAGGGAGAGAGACCTCTCTCCGAGGGAGAGAGAGACCGAGGGAGAGAGAGACCGAGGGAGAGAGAGACCGAGGGAGAGAGAGACCGAGGGAGAGAGAGACCGAGGGAGAGAGAGAGAGAGGGAGAGAGAGAGAGAGAGGGAGACAGAGAGACTGCCTGACACTTGGGTTTTGGAGACTGCCTGACACTTGGGTTGGTGGGTGACTGCCTGACACTTGGGTGGGTGGGTGACTGCCTGACACTTCTTGACTGCCTGACACTTGGGTGGGTGACTGCATGACACTTTTGACTGCCTGACACTTGGGTGGGTGGGTGGTTGACTGCCTGGCACTTGGGTGGGTGGGTGGTTGACTGCCTGGCACTTGGGTGACTGCCTGACACTTGGGTGGGTGGGTGACTGCCTGACACTTAGGTCGGTGGGTGGGTGACTGCCTGACACTTGGGTGGGTGGGTGGGTGACTGCCTGACACTTGGGTGGGTGGGTGGGTGACTGCCTGACACTTGGGTGGGTGGGTGTTTGACTGCCTGACACTTGGGGTTGACTGCCTGACACTTGGGTGGGTGGGGGGGTGACTGCCTGACACTTTTGACTGCCTGACACTTGGGTGGGTGGGTGACTGCCTGACACTTGGGTGGGTGGGTGGGTGACTGCCTGACACTTGGGTTGACTGCCTGACACTTGGATTGACTGCCTGACACTTGGATGGGTGGGTTGGTGGGTGACTGCCTGACACTTGGACTGACTGCCTGACACTTGGATGGGTGGGTGGGTGACTGCCTGACACTTGGATGGGTGGGTGACTGCCTGACACTTGGATGGGTGGGTGGGCGACTGCCTGACACTTGGGTTAGACTGCCTGACACTTTGGGTGGGTGGGAGACTGCCTGACACTTGGGTGGGTGGGTGGAAGACTGCCTGACACTTGGGATTGGGAGACTGCCTGACACTTAGACTGCCTGACACTTGGGTGGGAGACTGCCTGACACTTGGGTGGGAGACTGCCTGACACTTGGGTTGGTGGGTGTGTGACAGACTGCCTGACACTTGGGTGGGTGTGTGACAGACTGCCTGACACTTGGGTGGGTGTGTGACAGACTGCCTGACACTTGGGTGGGTGGGTGGGAGACTGCCTGATGGGTGGGTGGGTGGGAGACTGCCTGACACTTGGGTGGGTGGGTGGGAGACTGCCTGACGGGTGGGTGGGTGGGAGACTGCCTGACACTTGGGTGGGTGGGTGGTAGACTGCCTGACACTTGGGTTAGACTGCCTGACACTTGGGTGGGTGGGTGGGAGACTGCCTGACACTTGGGTTAGACTGCCTGACACTTGGGTAGGGAGACTGCCTGACACTTGGGTGGGTGGGTGGGTGGGAGACTGCCTGACACTTGGGTTGGGAGACTGCCTGACACTTGGGTGGGTGGGTGGGAGACTGCCTGACACTTGGGTGGGTGGGTGGGAGACTGCCTGACACTTTAGTGGGTAGGTGACTGACTGCCTGACTCGTGGGTGGGTGGGTGACTGACTGACACGTGGGTGGGTGACACGTTGACTGATACGTGGGTGAGTGGGTTGGTGTCTTCTTACATTCTGTCACTGATACACACAGACACTGGGAGGGGGCAGTCACACACACACTGGGGGGGCAGTCACACACACACAGAATGGGAGAGGGCAGGCACAGACACACACACAGAATGGGAGAAGACAGACACACACAGAATCGGAGAGGGCAGACACAGACACACACACAGAATGGGAGAGGGCAGACACAGACACACACACAGAATGGGAGAGGGCAGACACAGACACACACACAGAATGGGAGGGGGCAGACACACACACACACACACACACACTGGGAGAGGGGCATCACACAGTGGGAGAGGGCAGACAGACACACACAGACTGGGAGGGGCAGTCACACATACACACACAGACTGGGAGGGGGCAGTCACACACACACACACACACAGACTGGGAGGGGGGCAGTCACACACACACACACACACACACACACACACACACACACACACACACACACACACACACACACACACACACACACACACACACACACACACACACACACACTGGAAGGGGGCAGTCACACACAAACACACACACAGACTGGGATGGGGCAGTCACACACAAACACACACACAGACTGGGATGGGGGCAGTCACACACTCACACACACACACACACAGACTGGGAGGGGGGCAATCAAACACAGACTGGGAGGGAGGGCAGTCACACACACACACACAGACTGGGAGGGAGGGCAGTCACACACACACACTCAGACTGGGAGGGAGGGCAGTCACACACACACACACACACACAGACTGGGAGGGAGGGCAGTCACACACACACACACACACACACAGACTGGGAGGGAGGGCAGTCACACACGCACACACACACACACAGACTGGGAGGGAGGGCAGTCACACACGCACACTCAGACTGGGAGGGAGGGCAGTCACACACACACACACAGACTGGGAGGGGGGCAGTCACACACACACACCCAGGCGACATGGGGCTTACCTGTAGTGCCACTGTAGGGAGCCAGAAGTAGTGAGGCTTTTTTCAGGTCTGCCGGCAGTTTCAGTTGCCAGCTGTGAGCCTTCCTTCTGGTGAAAGGCTCTTCTCTGCACTAACATTCCAATTATACAAATGGGCTTTTCTTATACACAGGTCTTTTTATTTTAAAAAACACACACACACACACACACACACTTCAACTCACTACATCCGTCCCCGATGCTAAGCCCCGCCCCCGGCATATCCTGACCTCCAACCAATCCCCTGCTTCTGCTCTAAAGCCCCGCCCCCCGGCATCCTGCTATTGAGGGGGGAAAAAAATACTCACGGCCGCCGCATCCTCCTCACGCTGCCCTCGCGCACCGCCGCATCCTCACGCTGCCCTCGCGCACCGCCGCCGACTCGCGCACGGGACCGGTCACCAGGGGCAAAACCCGGGACATTTCCGGGACAGGCTGTCAACCGGGACAGCTCAGAAAAAAACGGGACTGTCCCGGTAAAACCGGGACGAATGGTCACCCTATCTCTCACTCCCTCCTCCTCGCTCTCACTTCTCCACCTTGCTCTTTCACTCCCTCCTCCTCGCTCTCACTTCTCCCCCTTGCTCTTTCATTTTCCCCTTTCACTCTCTCACTATCTACCCCCTCTCTCCCTCATCCTTCTCACTCTGTTGCCCCTGTCTCTCACTGTCCCCCCTCTGTCTCTCTTCCCCCTCACTCTCTCACTCTCCCCCTCACTCTCACTTCCCCCCGCATTCCCTTCTTTCTCCCACTTTCCCCCAAAAATTCCTTGTTACCTCACTCGCCCCCAGCCTCCACGCTCCCTGCTCTCTCCCCCTCCCTGCTCCCCCTCCACACACTCTCTCGCTTCCCTCTCCCTGCTCTCTTGCTTCCCCCTCCCTGCTCTTGCTTCCCGCTCCCTGCTCTCTCACTTCCCCCTCTCTGCTCTCTCACTCCCCCCTCGCTGTTCTTTCGCTCCCCCAACCCCGTCGCTCTCTCTCGATCCACCCCCTCGATCACTCGATCCACCCCTCCTTGCTCACTCGATCCACACCCCTCACTCACTCGATACATTCCCTGCACTCACTCGATACACCCCTCTTGCTCTTTCCCCTCTCATTCCCCCCTCCCCAACCCTGCTCTCTCACTTACCCGCCCATCGTTCTCTCTTAACCCCCTTGGTCTCTCATTTCCCTCTCACTCTCTCACTTACCCCACAGCCTTTTCTCTCATTTCCCCCCCTCGCTCTCTCACTCACTCACTCACTCTCTCTTCCTCCCCCTGCCCTCTCACTTCCCCCCTCACTCTCTCGCAGTACTTATAGAAAGAGTCTGAGTTCCATTTATGAAAGTACAAAATCCCAGTGCTTTCAATTAGATTACATTTTACTTTCATAAGTGTTGTTTTTTGGATCAGTTTCGCATTATCAAGAGACATTGATACATTTCCAGGGTCGTGGCTGTTTTACATAATTTTTTTCTTTCAGAGAAGAATGAACTCTGGAACTGTATAATTACAACCGATAGCTTTGCCCCGTGTGGCATGTTCATTTGCCCATTTTACATACTGTATACAACGAATAGATCGCAGGCAAGTCATTACATTTTTGTGTGTGCAAAATGTGAATTCTTTATACTGTATGTAGAGATGAAAAGCTCTCACATGGACGTTTTAGATGCAATTTACTCTGGATTTTTCTCTGGTCATCTCTATGTATATTGTAGAAACCGGGACCACGCCTGCCCCCAGTGCGCCCGTGTCAAGTTTCCCCAGTGTATCATGAGTGCTCCTTTCTACTATCAGAAAGCTGAATTCTTTGCTATTTTGTTGAACTAGTGTATCAATGTATGTTTTTAAATGCAATTGTATATTATTTTTTTTGCATTGTCAGTGGGACCTTTTTTTATATGTATACAATATAAAAAAAAATTGCGTGTGTCGAGCACGCACATTTTAAGTGAAACTTCCTTGTCTTTTGTCACAGAAATTGTATTTGTGCTGGTGATGTTTTTAATTAAAAATCAAAATACAATTTCATTGACAAAACGCAAAATAATTTGACATAGAACGCGCGTGCTCGGCACACACACCCTGTATTAGCTATTTGCACTAATTGTGAATTCCTCATTTGTGTGGGGGGGTGTCAGTGTGTGTGGTGTGACACGTTGTGTATGTGTGACATTGTGTGACAGTGTGTCTGTGTGTATGACACTGTGTGTGTGACAGTGTGAGTGTGTGTTATCTGGTTGTGTGGCTGGCTGGCTATGTTGTGTGGCTGGTTGGGTGGCTCTGGTGGGTTCCTCTGCGCATGCTCTGGATGTGGAGGGCATCACTGTGCATGCCTTTGCGACACACACATGACCATGGGTTTGCATGTGCATGGCTATGCCCATTTTTGAGTCTGTGCGCATGCGCTGAATGGGCTGAACACTTCTGCGCATGCGCGAGGAGTGCATGTATGTGGCGATGGCCGATCCTACGCATGCGCACGGCGACATGTGCTCCTGCTCATGAGCGCAGTGATGGGCGTTGATGCGCATGTCCGCAGTCACAGCCGCTCCAGAACTGCTGATGTCTGAGTCCCCCGGCCCGGAGCAGTCCCCAGTATCTCCCCCTCGGCGGAGCTGCGGACGGATTTTGTGTGTGTGTCCGTCTGTCCAGCGCTGCCTCCTCTCCAGTGACTCCTCCTGGTGGAAACTGGCAACACTGACAGCCTCTTCTGCCAGTAGTGATGTCACTTCCGTCACCACTGACTTCCGTCTCCAATCAACTACATTCACGCCACTAAAGAAGTTTCACGCCAAAAATCACTAACTTGATTTTCTATAAACTTGAATTTCTATAAACTTGGTTAATAGGAAACTAGCCAAGTTCCATCATACTGCCAACTGTGTGTGTGTGTGTGTGTGTGTGTGTGTGTGTGTGTGTGTGTGTGTGTGTGTATATATATATATATATATATATATATATATATATATACACATATATATATATATATATATATATATATATATATATATTATATATAGACATTCATATACGTATATACACATTTTGACTTGTTTTACTTAGACTTAGTTGTTGGATTTAAGCTTTTCAGTCTACAGAGGTCCCTTGTTCACACGTCTATGGTTTCACAGAACAGCAAATCCAGTGCTTGGAGTGATTTCCATTGTGATTCACAATTCCATATATTGTTTATATTCACTAATGCTTCTGTTTATACTTGGGGCAAAATCATATTAAGTGGAACCCTGATGACCTTATGACTTTTCACGGTCATAGATGTTTAGCTCATTTCTAGGTTAGATAGCGACTTCAGCTCCCAGTGAGCTGACATCAGTTCCCGATACCACAGATCAGAGCCATGTAATCACTACAGTAGAGATCGCATGACCTTGTAGCTAAAAGGTCTGTCATCTCCTTCTTTCCTTCTCATATACGTCTCTTCTGTATACTGTACATGTTTTAACTTCCGAGGTAACTTCATGGTAGCATTATTTTACTCAACAAGTCCTTTCATACCGCAGAAATCAACTATCCAACATGGCAGTTTGTTCTATATTCCTGATCCCTCTTGTTTATTAGCTGATTCATTTAACACAGGTTTGCCTATCCACCCCCATCTGATCATGAGATTAGAGTCCAGTCTGGCATTTCATATAAAGTAATATTGTGAACCAGAATGCAATAGGATCAGACCGGGAAAACAAGAACTGTATCTTGTGACAAGTAGCCAGGTTATTATTGCTGCTAAAGCCAAGGGCTTTGTGCTGGCATCTCCACTGGATCTGAACATCTTAGTGCCTGAGTGCTTGCAATTCCTTGTAGGCCTCTGTGACACAGAAGGGGGATACGTGTTCCAAGATTCATCTCCTTTAATTAATTATTCAAACCTAGTGGGAACAATTATGTCTGAAATTATCACAATATAGGAAACAATGCAAAATCTATGCGCACTCTATTAAGATTTGTAAGACAGCAAGCCTAACGGATGCACATTTGTTGCTGGCAACTGAGCAGAGTAATTAGCCACTTAAATAGCTCCAGTCAAGTTCACATTACTCTTTTAATCACTCTGATGTTGAGTTCCAGAATGCTGCATAGACCGATTTCTTCATGTTTACTTTAATTGTATATTTATGAAGCTTAGGATACATGCGCTTTGCAGAATAGTGAAGATTTCTTATTCCATCCAAATTTTAAAAACACCTTAATAAAGTTATTTCCCCCCCTTTCTTAAACCCTTGCAAAACAATACATTGCCGTCCTCTCTCGCAGAGAAGGGTAAAAATGTTGAATCTCATGCTGATTTAGTAGGCTCAAACAGGGTGTTTATAAAAAAAACAAACATATTGACGACGGTTCCTCTGGGGCAGCGATCAGTATAGTGATATTTTAATATATTCCTTCTACTGTCTTATGCTTGTAGTGATTTTACAGTACAGTATCTCTTGCAGGTGCAAAAATAAAGTAGTATTTAGTAGTACTTCTTGGTAACCCAACACTTGTCCTGGTGTAACCTTTTTCTTAGTAGCAGATATTTACAGCCCTGAAAATTAGATTAAACCAATAAGCACATTCTGAGTTCAATCTCTGCACAGAGGACCCCGAAGCGGGGAGAGGGAGGAGAGGACATTTTGGATTGATACAGGTCAAAAGCAGCTGCCTAGAACTTTCCTTCTTCATTTACAACATTCCATTCTAGGTATCCTATGGACCTTCTGTTCTATCCAGGTGTCCACATACCACATTTCATTTTCCTCTGGTCTTTTTTCATTTTGCATTCTATGATCTCTTTGTACAAACACGGTGTAGCTGTATATTACATGGGTGATAATCCTATGGTAAAGTGAGAGAGTAAAGAGCATACAGGGAAGTCATAGGGCAAATAATTGGTAAACACACATTTTAACTCCTTTGCTGCCAGAGGGGACAGTAGAACATTGCAGAGCAATATGTTTCAGGCCGCTGTGAAAGCAATGCAATTAATGCCATTTATATCTGCTGACCCTTAATACCATCACTTGGATTTAACCCTACTGCACAAATGCACTAAAACACCCATATTGCCATAAATGGTGCTCTCACAGTAACCTACTGATACATAGTGTAAACATGCACATTGAGATATACAAATATACACAGATTTGAACATGTACACTTTCACATGTAGACAGACCCACATGTGATTCATTATTACGCCCTAGGTATATTAACGTGGCCAAGAAGAAATTCACTAAATTAAGTGGGGTTGAAATTGAATAGGGTCATAGGGTCGCTTGTTCTCAAACTTTTATTTGATCATGCACCACTGCATTGTTAATAATCCTATAGAAGATCTGCATAACTACTTCGCGCTGTCCATCAGTATATTTTTATACCTGTATAATATTTGTATTAAAAAGTACTGGACTTAAGATTTTTACCATAACAGAAGTTTTTTGGAACTACAGGTGATACACAAACCAGAGTTGGAGAGCCCCTGCTTTTAGGAGAGGTACAAGTCTGTATTTACCCAGCTGTGCTTTATCACTAGACACCTTCCAGTGTCATGGGCCAGAAGGTGTCCTTTAAAGTAGCACCACTTAGTAAAAATGTGTTCACAGAATAGGATAGTGGTGGAGACCCAACATGAATCTTACTGGAGCTAGAATCACCCCTTAGTAAAATTAGGTAAGCTACGGTACTATATTTTTTCCTCTACATTTTCATTGCCCATTCTAAAAAGATTGTGCTTTCTAAAATGACATTACCATCAGACTTTAAGCAGTATGACATTGCACATGACGTATGGTAACAGCAATAATGTTTTATGATCTGTTGGAACAGCGCTTTTGGCTTGAAGCTGATAAAATACTCCAAACGATGGTCTACCACCTGATAATTCAAGCCTAAGGCGGTACATGGGCCAATTTCACGTTTGGATGGGGTTCATTGCAGTGCGAAGGCTTGACAACTGCTTTGTGTCAGTAAGGTTGTCATGACTTATCTGCAATTAACGAGGGTGACACCTGCATGAATTACCTGCTCCAGGGAACTGTGTGCCTCAGATGCACAATGCTTGAAAGTAATTGACTGTGTAAAAAAAAAAAAAAATGAAGCTGCACTGATATTGATCACATCTCGCCTAAATATAAAAATAACACTGTCTCGGGATATTATTTCAGAACATAAAAGGTATTTCCTACCTAATGAGTGGGGATGCCATAGTGGGAGCTACATATCAAGATTACTGCATTAAAGCCATAAAGGGTGTTAGTGATTTATGATTATGGGGCTTAAGAAATAAGGCAATTTTGACATTAAACGGACATATCACACTTTACACCTATGAGATATTGCCTGTGAGATATTATGACGTGGATGCTGGCAGGCTAGTGTAAAAATGGAGAGGAAGCTTAAGATGTAAGTCCACTGTTTTTCAACCAGGGTTCTTAGGGACCCTTGGGTTCCCTGGGCCTCCCTAAGTGGCTCCCTGTAATTTTCAGGTCATTTTAAAATTGTACCAAATACAGAAGAATTTACAATGCATCTGATCTCAGGCACTTTTAGAGAGGGTTGGGGTTCCTTACAATGCATCAGATCTCAGACGCACTATTAGAGAGGGTTGGGTTTCCTCAGAATTTTACATAGGGTTCCTTAACCAAAAAAGGTTGGAAAACAGTGTGGGGCCGATTCACTAAGCTCCGTTAAAGGGCTTTAAGAGCGCAAAGTACCCTGCGCTTTATCGGTCTTTAAAATGTATTTTTTTTGCCCTCGGCGCAAAATGCGCACGATCAGCCTATTGCGCTGATTTTTGCCAGTACTACCGATTCACTAAGCAGCGCTAAGTGAATCGGCCTTAAAAAGCGCGCCAAACAAACGCGCCAGCAAAAGGCTGGCGCAAAAGAAGCTGGACTTAGAAAAAAATTCTTTGTTTACTTTTTGCTGGCACACCATCCATACAACAGGCCCGCGGAGGTGTCCGGGGGTCCCCGCGGGGGTGTCCGGGGGTCCCCGCGGCCGTCTGCGGGCCTGCAGTACCAATGGTGTGCCCCCAAAAATTAAACAATACTGTAAAAAAATACCTCCGTCCCCTAACACATACACTACATTAATGTGCAAAATTACTATTATCCACATATGGATAATAATGCATTTGCCCATTAAATATACATTAATACAATAAATACATTAAATACATTTTGTACTCACCCTTGTCCGGCACCCACGATGAAGGCCACCTGCATCTTCCTCCCCGTCCATACACTTGGTGCTGAAAAATATACAAAATAAAAAAAAGTGCCAAACTAATGTCCCCTAACCCCTTAATGACCGTAGCAGTTACTAACCGCTACAGTCATTAAGGGGTTATGCCACCCTGACCCGATACCCGCCCTTCACCCATTTATTTGTACAGTGGCTTCATCATGTATATGTATATATATATATATATATATATATATACAAAAAGAAAACAGAGAGCGCACGCCCCATAGTGTGATCCTGTACATTTAATAATGGGAGGGTGTTGGTGGGGGGATTAAAAACACTTACAAAGTATAAGTGATAAACAAGCAATTTGTGCCAAAATTATCACCACCGATGCAGGAACCGTCCCGTGACGTGTTATCAGTCCAACTGGAACCCTTGGGCAGTGCACCCGATAGCGTCCGTCCTTAGCGCGATCAAATGAAGTCCTCCACGCAGTGTGACATCAGAGTTGGCCTCAATACAGCTCCTACACGCTCCGGCCGTAAAGCATGTAGGCAACGTGATGACGTAATGTCGTAAATTACGTCCCTGACGCGTTTCGTCACAATAATGCAACTTTATCAAAGAGATTGTTCATGAACAAGGATGGCTAGATATATATGCTGGAGTGTCTACAATCCAATTGGTATATCAATTTTTAATAGTTACGCCCCTAAAACGAGCCTAGATGTAATTGAAATACATAAAAAACTTAAATTCTATATAATTATTGATTGCAGGGCACCCCAGCAATACACTAGTAACATAATATTAACCAAAATAAAATCAATATCAACATATTAAAAATTAAAAACATATACTGTACCACTAGAATATAATTATAAAAAAAATAATAATTCAATAATCCTATAACATGTAAAAACTTGTATAAAATAGATTAAACATCAACAAATCTCATAAATGTACATCCAATGATATTAAAATCTGAATGTATCAATCCAAAAATTCAAACAGTCTCTGTGTGCTCAGACACTTACAATTGCACAGAAACATGCATGATAGCTAATAATGCATCTGCACATGATATATACAAAAATTGTGCATGAGCACACAGAATTAGGTGTGGAAGGCATAATCCAGACAGGATAATAATAGAATGAGTGGGAAATAGGAAGATTAGGGGGGAATAAGGGAAAGGGGGGAGGGGAAATAAGGAGGGGAGGGAAGGGGGAGGAAAGGGAATAAAAGGAAAGGGAAGAGTGGAGGAATTAAGCAAGAAATAGAAGGATAGAGGAAAAAAGGGGGAGGACAAAGAATATGGGGGGGAAAAAAACACGTGAGAAAAGAGACCGCAAAAAGGGGGGGAGGGGAAATACAGAGTTGTGGGGAGTAGACCAGAGGGCACAGAAACAGAACCGAACCTAATGCTCATACCAGAGTACTGGTATCCAGACATTCATTTAGACCCCCGGGGGTTAGTGCCCCCAACCGGTGGATCCAAAATGTCTTCCTTCGACACAAAGATTTAAAACGATCCCCTCCTAGAGCACAAGGAGGAATGTGCTCAATACCTATAATAGTCAAAGAATCAGGATCCTTGTGATGTATACACGAAAAATGTTTTGGTTGACTATGGGTGGTGACACCATTGATCACATTCCTCCTGTGCTCCAGGAACCTGGTACTGAGGGATCGAGTGGTGCGACCCACATATTGAAGGCCGCAACCACATTGCAAGAGGTAGACAACAAATGTAGTCAGGCAGTTGATATTGCCCCTAACATCATATTGTCCACTCTTATGAAGGGAGACAAACTCTGATTTAGTAGTAAGGTGTTTACATGTGATGCAACGGCCCCTGCAAAATCTATGGTTACCCATCTGGCCCAAAGATGTAGCACTGGCAGTCACAGCAATAGGTCTCAATTTACTCGGAGCTAGAATATTCTTAATGTTTTTTGCCTTCCTGTATGTAATAGGTATTTTCTCTGGGAGTATATTGCCCAAGTGTGGATCGCACTTTAAAATGCTCCAATGAGTATTAAGTATACCCTGGATGGATCTATGGGATTGGTTAAAGGTGGTAATAAACCGTGAAACCCCATCGGTGTTAACCGATCCTTTCCTTGGTGTACTATAACTAGTATGTTTAATTGTAGAGCACTTTTTAAGTAGTAATGATCTATCGGAGGCCCTCACCTTGCTGAAAGAGTCACAAACAAGACCAGGATCATATCCCTTCAACAAAAATTTGTTACTCAGATCATTTGATTGGATAATGAAGTCACTTTCCCTGGAACAGTTTCTTTTAAGATGGTGAAACTGTCCCAGGGGGATGCTCCTGAGCCACTGTGCGTGGTGATTACTGGATGCGTTAACATAATTGTTAACCGCAACGGGCTTGAAATGTGTGGTAGTAATAATATTGCCCTATGGATCTGCAGTTAAAACAAGATCCAGAAATACCACAGATTTTGGACTAATATCGAATGTAAATTGCAAACCCATGTCATTGTGATTAAAGGAATCTAGGACATTGGAAAAAACTGTGACATCACCCTCCCAAATAATAATAATATCATCGTTGAAACGGCCATAGCATACGAGGCCAGCCCCCAGCTCCAAATTGTGCCAGACTGATGTTTCTTCCCAAAATCCCATAAAGAGATTGGCATAGCTGGGGGCAAATCTCGTACCCATGGCCGTTCCACAGATTTGCAAATAAAAAGAATCCTCAAATGAAAAATAATTGTGAGTTAATACAAACTTAATACTATCTAATATAAATTTCTTGTGAATGGTAGGAATAGAGGAATCCGTGCTCAGCCAGAAGTCAATGGCTTCGATCCCCCTGGAATGATCTATGGACGTGTATAAAGATGACACATCACATGTAGCCCATAAATAACTGGGCTTCCATTTAAACCCGGAGATCGAGTCGATGACACGCAGCGTATCCCGAATATGTGACCTGAGCTTAGTTAGCTACAAAGGGTTGGAGATAGTAATCCACATACAGGGATAGGCCAGACGTCATCGACTCGATCCCCGAGATAATAGGTCTTCCAGGGGGATCTGCCAGAGACTTGTGGACTTTGGGTAAATGATAAAATATAGGAGTGCGGGGGTGATCAGAATAAAGAAATTTAAATTCATATTTAGTTAAGACACCTTCTTCCAGAGCTGAAGTCAGGTGTTGTTTTAAAACCACCTGAAACCGTGATGTGGGATCATCCTGCAAGGTACAATAGGAGGCACAATCACCCAGGAGTCGATGGGCCTCTAACAAATAAGCCGATCTATCCTGGATGGCAATGCCCCCACCCTTGTCAGCCTGTCTAATAACAATGTCCCGATTATCCCTCAAATCACAAAGTGCATCCAGTTCACCTTTCCATAGATTCTGATTGAATCTATAAGGTTTTTTGCACAGTGATTCAAAATCTTTAAGAACTAAATTGTAAAACGCATCAATGTATCCTCCCTTAGATTGGTAGGGAAAAAACAGCGACTTGGGCCTGAATGGGGAATGCATAGTTGCATCCTCATCCAGATCCATATCCAATGTATGCATGGATCAGAGTTGGGGTCCTCGGACCTGAAACCAATGCGGTTCAGCTCAGGAGACCCCCTGCTCATGTATACTACTATTAAAACTCATATTTGGCCAGCACGATCGCCTGTAAGAACCGTGCATTGAGACGCAGCGTCTCCATGCATTTCTTACAGGCTGCTTTGTTTATAATAGTTATCATGCTATATAACTTTTAGCACGATAACGGGGGGAAAGGTGATCACGCGCTATGGCCCTTTTGGCCAAGGCTGGCCGTAAACGCGCCAAACAGCCTTAGTGAATAGCGCTTATGGCTTCAGCCTTTAGCGGCTGAGCGATAGAACCCATTTTAGCGCTAGTTAACGTAGCTAAGTGAATCGGCCCCTGTGAAACAAAAAGAATGCCGCCATGCGCTCAGGAATCAGGTTGAAAAAATGCTGTGAGGATCCTCACCGGGATCGGGGGGGAGTGTATGAAACAGTTACTAAAGATACTCTGCTGTGTCACTGAAAACAGAGCAATTCCCACGGGGAGGGGGTAGGGTAGGGAATGTTGGGGGCAAGCAGTATCCTCTTACCCCTCTGTATATACCCTCTAGTTTCCCTCCTCATCCGTTAGGGCGATGCACGATGATCTTCACGGGACAGCTGATGCTTTGGAGGTAGCGAAATCACATCTTACCTCTCTGCTCACTTCCTGTGTCAGCCTCCTGCTCTCGTCTTCCGCGATCTGGCTGTACTGCACGTCCACAGTGAAAGCTTCTCTTCCCCCTGCTAGGGTGCCACCGAAAACCCGGTATCCATGATAGAAGAAAAAGCACTCCAGGGCACACACAACCAATCATGGTCTCCTCTAGCTCATCAGAAAAAACTGGGGTTGCCAAACGTAGTGAGAATTGATCAAATTTTAATGGTGCATACAAAGAAGTGAACAAATAAATCCTCCCACGCGTTAAACGCAAAATCTGCGCTTTCTCACTCCAGACTCCTTGAGTAAGTGCAGACTTTGCGTGAAACGCGTGGGAGGATTTATTTGTTCACCTTTTCTGTATGCATCATTAAAATGTAATCACCTTTCACTACGTTTGGGGACCCCAGTTTTTTCTGATGAGCTAGAGGACACCAGGATTGATTGTGTGTGCCCTGGAGCGATTTTTCTTCTAGCGTGGAAACCACTGTGCTAGTCTATTGTTTCATAATAAACAGGAGACACCCCCTGTCATAATCTCACATCTCTCCATATCCATTTGATCTAGATGTCATCTCTCTACAATAGGCTACTGTCTATACAGTATATATATATATATATATATATATATATATATATATATATATATACACATATATATACATATACATATACACACACACCTTATCTTTCTGTATTTCTCCCGTAACTAATAAAGAACCCTGTGGGGTTCAATATAAGTTATTGAATTCCTCCCTACCTACTCCTCCCTTCACAACTTTACTATATGTCATATTCCATACCTTAAAGCAGCAGTCCAAGCTGTCATTTGTATTTCAATTTGTCCCCCTTTAATATATGCATCAATACAATCCACACACTTAGCTAAGTTGCCGATCGATCCATTCTTCTGTGATCGATTGGTGAAGATTCTGTTTGGGGGTTCACTAAATGGCTGTCAGTGCAGCAGAAGAGGACCAAAGGTGCAAAGTTCTCTGGGGAAGATCATGTGACCAGGCAGTCACTAGATACAATTGGTGCACTGCTAGAGAAAGGGCAGGGCTTAAAAAGGGGTGTGCCAGAACCTGTTTCAGAAGAGAAAGGGGACGTGACTTTGTAAATGGTTGCTATAGAAACAAAAAATGCTTGTTACATTATAATCCATAAAAAATGTAATTCAGAGTTGTTAAAAAAAAATGCCAAAAGTATTTTCTCATAGGACATAACTGATTTAAAAAAAAAAAAAAAACACGTAGGATATTGCTTGGTCTGCAGCTTTAAAGAAATATTGCAGCATAGGGATCTTGTATATTATGTTTTCCTCTCCTATAGGAGAATAAATAGAAAGTAATGATTTGTAACAGAATCAGAAACATTTGAATCACAACAAACTGGGCACCTCTCAGGAGAGCATCAAAGCGATCTGGTGAACATAAGCTTTTTATACCTTTTCATGGATTATGAATAAAACAAGCACTTCCATACATACAGTTGAAGAAAATGTGTATTACATGAAACAGAATTATTTACATGTATACCACGAATAAATAAAAACAAAAGACAAAGCCCTATTTGCACCTCACAAATTGTCACCACTGGGAAATGATCAAGGTAAGGTTTTGTAAAAAAAAGAAAATAACCGTTTTCATGGTTGGCTCTTCTCATGATGTAATTCAAACTTGTCAGGTAATAGGCTAATACTTTCCATAATACAACTCCCAAACTAAGGTCCAATACATAGTATAACATAATTCACAGCCATGAAGTGCAAGTACAAATAAATATACTGTACACTCTCTGCAGGTTTTCAAAGATTAGGTTGGATATCGGCATTTACAAGTCATTTTTCATGTTAAGCCAACAGATCTATCCAGCCTAAGAAGCTTTAGTTGTATCGAAGAACGATTTCCTACATTTTATGCAATCGACATATTGGAACATCAGTGAATGAATGTGCTATGTGACACTACGTTTTAGCACCAGAGATGTGAGCTAGCTTCTGTAACGACCACTTGGCCCTGATTCACCCACGACAGCAGAAATAGCAGAGGCTATTCTGATTGCATTAACAGCTCTCTGAGATGTGCCACTCCTGTTCTACAAAGGGCCATGCCGTTCTAGGAATAGCACAAGGACCTTTTGCATACTGGCACTTTGGTTATTCACAGAATGGTACCATGTCATTGAAATGGTTGATTACATCCTGGTTGATAAATAACTGGCTTCTTCTGTAAACCCAAATAATAATATCTGTGTATAGCCCCCTCCAGCACTGAAGCAGACACAGTTACTCAATAATTCTAGGAAAAGAAAATGTGGTATAGTTTGTGGTATGGTGTGTGTTACATACACAAGCATATGGATTAAAATCCAGCCACAGCTATGTATAGCTACTCTGTGGTTTCTATGTGGATTTGGGCAAAATACTTAACATGTTTTTCACAGTAAAAATAAGATGTTTACGTGGAGAGAAGACTGTCGTATAATTCAAGAAGTTGAACAGATATTGACAGGGTATAATAAAGCTTACAAAATAGTTTCTGCTGAAACCTATGAAAATGTATCAATTAAATGTCTTGTGTAAGGCAGATGTAAAACCTTGCTTATGGGCATGTTCTGAAATTGCCAATTTTATTTGAAATAATATCAAAAATCTAAAAATTGAAAATGTATAAAAACCAATGTGATGTAAGCCGTTTCTGATCGTGACCCTTGGAGGGAGCTAAACCATATCAATATATAAATACCACATTTGTAGAACTATGGGTCTATGTATAAGGAATTGTTTTTAAAAACACATTGAAAGAGTATTGTGTCATGATTTTTTTCACCTAAAATAATTAGCAGCATATGTTGGTACAGTATGTAATTATTGCTGTTCTTACATTTGTATTGCATGTTTTCTCATTCTTTCAATGGTGTGTGTCATGTTCATACTGTACACAGCAAGTCTACCATGGAAGGACTGTGCTTATTGGGTTGCTGCTGCCGGGGCTAAGGATTACTCAGTTAACTTCTGCTACACATTTTTGTGTTTGAGAATCATCTTAACAGGCCAGTGTTGGTAGTTAAAGAAGTTATTTTGTTTAGCTAGCCTCCTGAGTGGAGTAAGTTTATATTTTGTCCACAGACTTTGTAACAAATAACACTTGTGGTTACACTGTCCCTCTAAGGCAAAGATATTTCTTGATAAAGGTTCCTGTTGAGGACCAAAACGTTGAAATGCCATTGAATAAACCTATCACGCTTTGCACAAGACCTGAGAGTGCCAGCCTTTTCCATCGAATGTGCCACTTACCTTGCTGAGCACGTGGTCATTTTATGGACTCTTTAAGTGAGTGCCACCATTGACATCATAGTATATATCTTTGGGGGTCTCAGTGATAGTTTAGTTTATAGTCTCTTGGCTAACTTCTGATTGTTCTGGCTCACCATCCAGTGGTGTAGCCGGTATTTCGGGCTCATCGCCTCCCACTTGTGGGATAGGGAAAAGGTGGTTACGGTGTCAGACCCTTACCCGGCCATCCGCGTCTTTTATGCGGTATACTGGGAGGCCCGGCATCTGCGATTCGACCTCATATACACCATCCCACCAACGGTCAGCTAATTTATGTTTCCCAGGGATGCCCAGGTTGCGGAGAAGCACAGCATTTCCAGGACGGATATCACGGTGTCTGACCTTGTGATCATAGCGCCTCTTGTTATTGGCGTTAAGCTGAACAGAGAACTTTTCAGCCAGCTGGTAGGCCTGTTGCTAGACTCTTCTGAAGCCTTTGCACATATTTGAAATGTGTTGTGTTGGGTACTCCATCGGTTGATACCCTCAGACGCACATCCACCGGTAGCCTGGCTTCTCGCCCGAACATGAGAAAGAACGGGAAAAACCTGATGGACTCGTGGCGAGTACAGTTGTACGCGTGTACCAAGGTGTCCACATGTAGGCTCCACTCAGACTTCTGAGCACCTTTCAACGTGCCGAGCATATCCAGCAATGTCCTGTTGAATCGCTCCGGCAAAGCGTCACCCTCCAGGATGATACTGAGTTGTCCGGGACTTGGTGATATTAAGAATCTTAGCAGTTCCCGGATCAACTTGCTCTCAAAATCCCGTCCTTGGTCGGAATGAAGGCGATTGGGCAGGTCATAATGTACGAAGTACCTTTCCCACAGTATCTTCGCCACCATGATGGCCTTCTGGTCTTGGGTGGGGAAGGCTTGTGCATATCGCGTGTATATATACATACATACATACACACACACACACACACAGATGTAACTTTATTTTTTTATCATGTGCAGGCATTCTGCTGCAACATTACTAAACCCTTGAGTTATACTGTAGCTCTGTATTTTTGTGGATAAAGTTAGTCTGGCTATATCCGTATATACACATATGCTGTATATTGCCCTTTAGAGGGCTCAAAGCTCGTATATGCACGTTAACATATTATCTTTCATTAATGATTTATTTCTCTCAGTATACTTACAATATGGGGACAGTTTGCTTACCATTTACAGGTTCAGTCCCACTTAATATCGCTGGTCTAAAAAAAGTTATAGTTTTTACAAACCACACATTTGTTTTCTTTTTTTCTACTTACCGCATGCAAGTAAAATAATAAAGTAGTTTCCTGGTCTGGGAAATTATTGATTTATAAGAATATTCCTAAAAACTGTCAATAATAATGTCTACACTGAGAAACCAGCACACACAAGGTAATATGGATAGAAATAGGATTTATATTGCTTTAAATCACCATGAACATATATTAATGACACTATTTCTAGAGATTATTTTGTTAGAACCTTTACTAGGAACAGCTTTGTCTTAGCCCTGATCACTGCACTGTTGAGGCTGTCGCAGCATCATGTTCCAGCCCCATGAAGTTCCCGAATAAAAACGGTTCATGCTGTATATTCTATTATGTTTGCTACTGTTCCGTATAACAGCTCCCTGCATTTGATTCATTATAAGGACTTTCATTATGTACGGTTTTAATTCCATCATGTCCACTTGCCGAAATCTTCTCTTAAAGGTGCACAAACTCTTACTCAAGATAAAAATCAACTTTTGAAAATAAATCCTTCCTAATCTGGTCTGAAAGTTCCACTTGACTAATCTTGAATATGGAGTACAATTTTGGGCACCAATCCTAAGAAAATACATTATGGAACTAGAGAGAGTGCAGAGAAGAGCCACCAAATTAATAAAGGGGATGGACAATCTAATTTATGAGGAGAGACTAGCTACATTAGATTTATTTACATTAGAAAAGAGGCGTCTAAGAGGGGATATGATAACTATATACAAATATATTCGGGGACAATACAAGGAGCTTTCAAAAGAACTATTTATCCCAAGGGCAGTACTAAGGACTCGGGGCCATCCCTTAAGTTTGGAGGAAAGGAGATTTCACCAGCAACAAAGGAAAGGGTTCTTTACAGTAAGGGCAGTTAAAATGTGGAATTCATTACCCATGGAGACTGTGATGGCAGATACAATAGATTTGTTTTAAAAATGGTTTGACATCTTTTTAGATAGGAAAGGTATACAGGGATATACCAAATAAGTATACATGGGAAGGATGTTGATCCAGGGATTAATCTGATTGCCAATTCTTGGAGTCAGGAAGGAATTTATTTTTCCCCTTATGAGATATCATTGAATGATATGTCACTGGGGTTTTTTGTTTGCCTTCCTCTGGATCAACAAGTAAGTATAGATATATGATAAAGTATCTGTTGTCTAATTTAGCATAGGTTGAACTTGATGGACGTACGTCTTTTTTCAACCTCATCTACTATGTAACTATGTAATCTATATGAAATGTACAAACATTCAGTTAAAATAACATAATAAAATGTGAATTACTGTGGGTCACAGAAAATGTCAACCCCCATAGTTTCTTAGCAGCTCAAGACCCTTTCCAGTCATACTAGTAATCTTTATTCTGATGCAAATTGCGGTCAATACGGAAACATCTTGACTGCAGGAGACTGGTGAGCAATTGAGTAAATATGTGGGGGATATCAATGTAATCAGACTGCTGGAGTATGGATGATTGTCTACATTTTGTAACATAAATGTTTTCATACATTGATTAGAAAATTGATTGTACAGTGGATTATAATATGATGAATACAATATTACTGAGACTTTACCTTCATTTTGACATAAGGTGAATGCACCTTTAAGAGTTGGTTGTCTTTTTTTTAATGTACTTTCCTTGTCGGTTGGAAATGTTTTGACAGCAATTCTTGTCAAAGCCATTTCCCACTGGAAAAAGTGTTACTGATTATACATAGTGCCTATTACAATACATTGCATATTGGAAATGCTGAGCTCATTGCTTTACTAACAAGTTTAGTCAACATCATGCCTTGTTAAGCAGTTCCACCGGGCACGTTTTCTAATGGTAAGTAGATCTCGAATCTCTTGTTTTAAGCATTATACAGGTCTTTCCTTAATGGAAAAAACTGCCCTTTTATAACCAAGTATTCAACAGAATTTTATTGGAAGAGCAATTTATATTTTCCTATTTTACTTATTTAATATGCAGTCCAATTTATTTTGGCCCAAAATCTCTTCTACCAGATGTTCTCCCATAAAAAAATGTTACGATGAAAATAATTATTCATATAGGTCGTTGATGTTAGACTTCAAGTACAATTACAAAGCGTATAACATAGTTACATAGTAGATGAGGTTGAAAAAAGACAAGTTCAACCTATGCTAAATTTAGACAACAGATACTTTATCCTATATCTATACATACAGTATATTGATCCAGAGGAAGGTAAACAAAAACCCCCAGTGACATATCATCCAATGATATCTCATAAGGGGAAAAATATATTACTTCTTGACTCCAAGAATTGGCAATTGGATTACTCCCTGATCAACATCCTTCTCATGTTTAATTATTTGGTATATCCCTATATACCTTTCCTTTCTAAAAAGATGTCCAACTTTTTTTGAACAATTGTATTGTATCTGCCATCACAGTCTCCATGGGTAATGAATTCCACATTTTAACTGCCCTTACTGTAAAGAACCCTTTCCTTTGTTGCGGGTGAAATCTTCTTTCCTCCAACCTTAAGGGATGACCCTGAGTCCTTTGTACTGTCCTTGGGATAAATAGTTCTCTTGAAAGCTCCTTGTACAGTACTGCCCCCGAATATATTTGTATATAGTTATCATAGCCCCTCTTAGACGTCTCTTTTCTAATGTAAATAAATTTAATTTAGCTAGCCTCTCCTCATAAGTTAGATTGTCCATCCCCTTTATTAATTTGATGGCTGTTCTCTGCACTCTCTCTAGTTCCATAATGTAATCCTACTTAAAGAACTTTTTAGGGTTGATCTTACTTACTTTCTATTGCAATCCTTTTTTCATTATCAATTTTTGCTAATTTAATTGCCCTTTTGCAATTTTAGTTACATTCCTTATAATTCTGATAATATTTATATATTTTATATATTTATATAATAATCTAAACACCTGCCTCTTCTTTTCTATTTCCCCCCCTACCTGTTTATTTAACCACATTGCTTTTGACTTATTTCTTTTATACTTATTACCCAAGGGTATACACTGATATGTGTGCATTTCTAACCATGTTAGAACTGCCAAGTCCTCAGGGGCGATGAATACTGTAGGTGAGGATATGCTTGTACTGTAGGGCTGATCCTCTGACATGCTGGGGCCTTCTTTGCTTTACCCACAATGGCATGTCTGCATTCCCAGTCTGGAACATGCTTTTATCTTATGGCCATGACATAGGATCCTGACTTGTAGGGCACTATCCCTAAATGGAACACAATAAAAGGGGGGGCTGACCTGTACTATAACTGTGGGAACATATCCCCTACCTTTACTCCCCAAGGCTCTGTTCTTCCTCTCATGCTGGAACCTCCCCTTCCAGAACTCTCTCTTTTATACCCCTTCTGACACAGTATCCCTGTGTCACCACAGGGAGGAGCTTAGCATCCACATGCTTTCCACTAACCCTAGTAACACTAATTGACCCACAAAGGTGGGGGGGGGGCAAGGGTTACGTACAAGATATCACAAGTAGATATAAAATATTTGTTTTAGTGTTTAGACCCCGCAGCGTCATTTGACGCCAGAGACATGGTAAGGAGGGGGGGAAAGTTTGCGCACCCCTGTTCTAGATTGTAAACTCCCACGAGCAATCCCTCAGTGCCTCTTTGTATCTGTTTGTGCATGTTTGTCCTCACTTTTATGTAACTGCTGATGTAGTATACATAACTCTCTACCCCATTGTACCGTACTGCGCAATGTGTTGGTGCTTTGCAAATACAACGATAATAATGTTTTGTGCTTCCTAAGCATCACATACTGATCCTTATCAAACTTAAAACAAGAACCTGCATTGCAGGTTTCATCAAATGTAGTGCTGTGTGCTCATTTGCATGTCATTTCCCAGAATCCCTAGCTGCAGTGGAAGCATTGTACTGTATACTAGGAGACAATGGTGAAAAGCAGGGTTGCAGAACTGTGAGACATGAATGTGCTCACAAATGATATTTATTATTTGTACTATGCTTCACGGTGGAGAGGTTTTGTGACTTTTTTTTACCCACTATAACTTATTTTATGTGTGATCAAATTTAGTTAGACTCTGTTTGAAATACAATTTTACTTTACTGCTACACAAGTATACTTTGCTTAGTTATATTTAAACATTCCACATTAGTCTTTGAAGTTTTGCCACTCTTACTTGTCAGAGAAACAGTTGTGGAGTCCCCAAATTATGTAATTCAAAGTTACCAAGACAAAATTTGTCTGGTTCTAAGACAAAAGCAGGGACCAGAAATATTTGGAATACCATAAAAAAGTGGATAGTTACAATGTATACTTTAAGCACTCTTTAAATCTCCACAAAACAACTTTTCAGTAGAACAGAAGGAATGTACAGTCACAAATGTTTAAATTAAAAACGTACTCCTTAGGCTGCGCTTATAGCGACAGCGACATTGCGTCAAAACATATGCATTGCCGCCGTCACGTGTGCTTATAGTAGGCTCTATGTGACAGAGCGACGGCTTGGTCGCGATCGCTGGAAGTCATCTTAATTTGATTTTTCCAGTGACCATAGCCTGACGTCGTCACATTACCGTCACCGGCACTATAAGCGTAGCCTTAGACCGCAGTCAATGAATGACTTTCTTGAGAGAAAACATTGTTTGCATATAGAGACAGTAGATAATGAACAATTGCTCACCATCGCACATGAGGGTCTGACATTATCAGGAGAGATCATTTCAGCGTGCCTGCATGACGCTAGGATTCATGTTCCAGGGTCGCAGTTTAACAATGCAAGCTCTAACAGCAGGCTCCGGCCAATAAGTCAGCAAGGGAACCTACTGTAGACACACACTGAACAGCCGCGAGACAGCATTCTAATCACCAGACTGCTATAAGACATCACAGGCCATTTATGAACTAGGTATGCCCAACCCCCCCCCCCCCTCAACCCGATAGACCCAAGCATCTTGTGATACATACAAGCAGGGAGCTATATTCTGTTAAAAGGGCAATTTCAAATAGGAGCATAATCTGGGTGATAAATCAGGCAATTAGCCTTGTTACTGCCAGAGAAAAGGCACATCCATGATTATACTATACCTGAATATCCTGTAATCCTCCAATTTCAGCCATTAGCTGCGTTTATGTACTGATCCTATATGTGTATTCTGAACATAACCCTGCCTATAGCTGCTGTGAGCCAAATACTAAAAGGCTACCTTTGTATAACCAGCTATTTAAAGTGATACTATTGATTCACAAGTAGCTGAGAAGCTGTGTATGAGTTACAGTACATATGTTTCAGTATCTGCCAATACTATTCCACTGGCAAACTTTATCTAATTGATGCAGCCGCATAGAGTGTCTTGGGACCCTTTACTTTTATTCGTTTTATCATTTGAGTGTTATCCACTTTATGTATTACAATCTATTTTAATTTACATCATACAGATACCATATTTCTAAAAAAAGTATCTGCAAGCCAACATAGCTTGACACTTGTAGATCAGGCTATTTTGTCATTTCATTGAGGTTTGTTATACTGTATATTACACCCAGTGTGGTTCATCAGACATCAATTTATTCTTCACTTGTACTAATGGACTCTGTCCATATATATACTATTGCCAATATTGGATTAACAAGTTGAAGTATTGTCTCACTCACGCAAGACTCCATTCAGTCTATGTACATATAGAATTTTCTTTTTCCACTGGTATTGCAATGCTAATATATAACCAAGTGTCAGTTTACACATAGGGATCCATGCAGAAGCGCACCCATTCAAAAGGATTTTCTCTCTTTGTTCCTCCATATTTTGATTGTTTGCGTATCCCAAAACATAAAAGCATACAGTATATCTCTGATATAGTACAGGAGAGAAGAAAAGGAAATAATCTAGAAACACACACAAATATTAAACTGCAGTAACAATGAGAGGTTATCATGCAAGCATATAGTGATAGGAATGTAAAACTAGTTAACATATGAAATCAGGCTTCCTATAATGCTTTGAACACAAAATACATTAAAAAAAATAGTAATGCATCAAAAGACAAAAAAGCCCCAATGTTACATCCAATGTGACAAATTATTTAGTACATAACTGTGTATTTTATCTATATTCTTTCTTCATACGTATGGGTCATTTAGTTCAATACTTTGGCCAAAATATTTTAAGCCTGAAACCACGTCACACTAAACTCATTTCAGTAGGTCGTACACTACTAATATTATACTGTCTTATGTATTTCTTCCACATTTACTGTGACGTGGTTGTAGGCTTAAAATATTTTGGGCAAAGTATTTAAATAAATGACCCATATTTATGAAGAAAGAATATAGATAAAATACATAGTAATGTCCTCATATTTTGTCATTGGATGTGGCATTGGGGCGCCTGTCTTTTGTTGTATACATTAGGTCAGGGAAGCGCAACCTTTTTTGTGCTGCGCCCCCCTGTCTTCCCTGCTGCGTCGCCCGCGCCCCCCCTACCTAAGAGCTGGGTCAAATGACGCTGCGGGATCATGTGATGTCACGCCACGTGACCCGCGGAGTTATTTGATGCGTGTGACGTCACATGACCCCGCGGCATCATTTGATGCCGCGTTGCCATGGCGATGCGTCACAGAGCGGCTGAATCTGGGTAAGTAAAGTGTTGCAGAGGCCTCACGCAATCCCCTGGCATTTAATTTAAATGCCATGGGGAAGAGCGCGGGGGCCTCTGCAACGGCCCGCGCCCCCCCCCCCAGCAAAATCCCCAACCCCCCTGTGGGCGCGCCCCCCAGTTTGTGCACCCCTGCATTAGGTTACTATCCCAGTAGCACTACAAATGACACAAAATATATATACAATGTAGTCAATTAAGTTTCTGAGCTTGCTAAAATGCTAATTAAAAATAGTAACAACTGTACAAAGTTTACAAATGCTTCACTTGTTTTCAGCTGCCCTGCGGTACTGTTTATTCTGTCAGCGCATGGTCTTTAGGGCATAATTACACTTGGCTGTTTCCATTCTATGTTTTTAATAAAACAGCCGCCCTAACGTTAACTTTCCTGCAGACATAAATACAGTGTATTTCCATGTTTTAAGGTTTAAAACTCTTTCCAACTGTGTAATCTCAAACAAAACCAAGAGATGTGCAATCGAGCAACCAATCCCTGAAATGGATGCAAATCAGTGACTGCGCTGTTTGATTTACTAGTTGTTCCTGTATCAAGGAATCACAGCAGGTTGGAACAAAGCTGGTGCAAAGAGAGTCATTTTCCTATTACACATCTTTGGGTCAGTGTATCCAGGTACCTTGTGTATGCGATTTGCGGAGTATTGATAGGCCCAATTACCTCATGCACATGTTGTAATGAGATAGATCAGTGACTGCATCTCTGTGTCAGTTTTTCCTTTTTATCTGCACTAAAATATCCCCTAGGTTTATGGTTGTGTAAAAATCTTTATCTGAGCCAGATGTAAGAAACTTGATTATCGACCCTCCTACAGTACGTATCACCAAACAGCGAGCAAAACATGGTGCAGTGTGACAATACACTATTCTTTTAGACTCATATCCCTTAATCTTCTATTTATTTATTTGCAGTTGCAGATATTAGAAAATACATGTTATTATGATGTTGTAGTAAAAAAAACAAAGCAATTATTGTCAAAACAAATCTTGATTATTCCTGTAGAAATAAAGAGGAAATGTAATTAATGTTGCATTCAGTAATAGGTGGAATTATAAAATAGGGATGAAGGTGTTCACGTTGAATACAAAAGCTGGTGGGTGGCGTTCCAGCCAAGGCAGTGTACTGTACACTGATGTCTGCTATATAATTTTTTCCAAATAGAGACAAGTCCTATAACATCCCAATAACTGAGTACAGTACATTGAAAAGCTGGTGCCTGTGATTGAAGCATTTAGGTGTTTGAAAGCACAACTGCATGGCTATAACCCACACAATAGATTTTGGGAACTATGTTTCCGGGCACTTTTGCAGCAAAGAAAGTGTGCTTTGACACACTGCATAGTTTTTGGAGCACATTTGCGTTAAACATAAGAGACTGTTTCACAACTTGTCGCAGCCAACTCGCAATCAGTCACAGAGGGCAGCTCGCTGCCAGTTGTCTTTCCACGAAGGTAACCCCCTAACCTTGCCCCTAAAGTCCCTAACGTTAAGTCCTTACTCTAACCCGTTAAACCTTTACCCTAAAACCCCTAACCTTAACCCCTAATCTTCAACCTAAAAAACCTTAACCCCTTACCCTATAACCCCTTACCCTATAACCCCTTACCCTATAACCCCTTACCCTATAACCCCTTACCCTATAACCCCTTACCCTATAACCCCTTACCCTATAACCCCTTACCCTATAACCCCTTACCCTATAACCCCGTACCTTTAACCCCTAACATTAACCCCTTACCTTAAACCCATAATTGGAGCCCTAGCCCCCTAACCTTAACTACTTACTCTAACCTTAGCCTAAAAAGTTTAACCCGTTACCCTAAAACCCCATAAAGATAACCCCTTAATAACTTAACTTAGCGGTGAGACCACCGGCGGCGAGCTGCGCTCAACGGTTGATCGGCGGCGGCGAGTTGGCTACGGTGAGTTGTCCCATTACGTTTCATGCAATCGGAGCAGATTTCTAGAACCCAGAGAGTTACACCACCTGGAAACGTGGCTGATATTTGTAACGCACATTGTTTTTGTTTGTCATGTAAGGAGTATTTTGGCCATTTGATATTCTGGAAAAAAACTGTGAGGATCCGGCGCAGGATGCGCCCCCGAGTTTGATTCAGACCTTGCTGCAGCTGATGCCTCACCAGTGCCTGCTGCGCAAACGCCGCCCAGCAACGAATCAGGGCTCTGATTGTAGTATCAGCTCCTGCCATGCAGCCGTTTAGTTATTGGCTGTTCATCCTTTATAAGCTCAGTGTTTGCCTCTGCAAATGGACTGAGCATAACAGTTTGTTATTTGTGAAGTTGTGCTGGTCGTAAGCACGCTGTTGTACCTTGTCGTGCCTAGTTTTGCCTTGCAGTTCACCTGAATCTTGACCCCGGACCTTTACCAACTACCTGTAAGGAATCGGGGAACAGTCCCTCTTAGCAACATACATTGACATTGCATTAAATTCAGCACTTTGCTAATTGGGGCCCAAAAAACTTACTGTAAAAAAAAAAAAAACACGATGTGCTTGATAAATAATTTATGCGCTTTGTGCTGCTTGATAAACAATATTTACTGATGGAATGAAAGCTAATTAGAAGCTTGTGCCTAAATGAGGACAGAATGCAGTAGCAGTTCAAAAGTTGCTCTAATCAGGGTTAAATTATAAAAAGTTGCAAAGAATCCACAGAATATTTTGACAGACAGGAAACTATGGGAGGAGTTCAGGAGAATGAAGGGGATGAAAAAGTAATCAAAAGGCAATTATTAAAGAGTTTTGTCTGTTTATATGGAACAAGAGCTGAAAAGTGCTGAACCAGCAAGTCTTTATAATTAAACATTTCCCCTGCAGCTGATGGATCAAGCAGTAACAGCTACAGTAAGTGTGCATGTCAATAAAGCCTCTAATTATTTGTCCTACTTAAGATGCCCTCTTTCTCTTTTTCCAAATTTGCAAAACAAGAGTGAAGATGGCCTGTGTAATTACGATTAATTGGATGACGCTTAACCGTAATGAGGTTTCCACCAAGATTTTTATTGCCCTGCTATCACTCCCACACACTTCACACCTGCAGAATCATCAGACTCAGCTGATGTAACTACATAAAAGATGAGCTACTCATACGGTAGATCTAAGAGGTGTGTGAGGGAAATGTGTAGTAGTGTTAGGTGCAAAATGATAGTCTTTGTGTTTATAGATTCATGTAGGACCAATGTGAACTAATAACTGATACGTTTAAAGGCAAAATCTGTCTTGGATCAAAATGGAACCAGTGGCAGTTGTTTCAAGAGTTTAAGTAGGGTGATTGATGCTGTATGTAGAATTGTACTTACCGTATATGTGCCAACAATGTGGCCAGGGCTTTACAAAATTACAATATAAGGTAAATACATTTCAAACAATTAGGGTAAGTGCAACAGGTAAATGGCAAGATAAGGTAAAGGGAGATCCTGTCCCAAAGCCCTTGCAATCTAAATTTTAATAAAATGAGAAACCTGCAGTATAAGTATTTCAACTACCTTGTGACGTGTTAAATTCCTCAGCCCTACTTCTTTGTCTAAAGTCACTGTGTTGAGTTACTTACAACCAGGAAATTAGTCAGCAGATAATAATAAAAAAAAATTCTTGTATAGCGCGGACAGTGTATGCCGTGCTGTACATAAAGTTTTTGCAGACAGTCCCTGCTGTGTAGAACGTACAATCTATATTTTTGGTGCATGAAGAGATAAAGTGACTTGCCCAAGATCACAAAGATGTTACACCAGGCTTCTCTGCTGCAAACTCAGTGTCATTGTTTTCAGAGTCAGTGTCTTTACTCACTGAGCCACTGTTTCATCCTTGCGTATTTAAATGTTCACTTGTTGTAGGCTGTGGTATCTTTAAATGAACCGAAATGGGAGTTCTTTTTAGATTAATATATAGTGTATTCATTCAGCATTTGAAATAGCACAAGTCTCTTATTGAAGTGTACAGACTTTAATCTACAAAGAACTCTGTTGTTTGGTCCATTAAAAGGTACCACAATCCACAAGAAATGTACAATTTTCCTCGACCAATACAGCTTCTATAACTTTGAGCTACTTTATTAAATATTGAAAAGGCAAACTGTCAATAAGATATATAAATATATTTTCGGCTGATGTGCTCCTTCATAAACCTTTGTGTGATGTTTAAGTGCTAGATTGTAAGCTCTACTTGGGCAGGGACTCCTTTTCCTATTGCTTTGTGCCTGGAGTGCTTATCCCCATTATGTGTTATAATATTATGTCACGTGTATTACTGCTGTAAAGGGCTATGGACATGCATACATACAATGAAAGAAAAACAGCCTCCAAACATTCACATTTTGTTTTGATTGCACAAGTTTCTGGGTCTGATTTTAACTTCATGCTGTGTGATATTGCACATGTCACTCCCTCCCCCTATAATATAGATATATATCTATCTTGCACAAAAGTAAATATACATTTCTTTTGCCACATGGCTCCTATTTTAACCCAAACCACATACCCGCAAGGGAAAATCACATTGAAGTGTGGCTCACTTACTGACATGTTTGGGCTTTAATAAATGAAATCACACACGGAGCAGTGTGCAATCTGAAGGCAAAGTGTTGCTCTGCCAGCCGGATGGAACAAACAGATGTGAGACATTAAATCCCGGGACTAAATCATATTAGAAAATGCTAAAACATTTTTGAGCATTGCTGTTTAAACTTTATAAATGTATTTTTGGGAGAACATTGAAAAATGAATAGCAGAACAAAAATATGTGCGTCTAGTGGCAAAGTCAAACTTGTTTATTGCAGTTTGGAGCACGGACCTAGAGCAATCACAGTTGAACTTTTTTTTAAAACTTTTTGTATATACAAGAATTTTTTTTTTCTCCCGTAAACCTTTTCCACTCTCCCAAACATCATGTGGTGTTTTAACTTCAAATAACAAGATGTTTGGATATTAAAATGAGCGTCTCCTCCAAACGTGCACTAATCCTTTCTGTGTGGAATAGCTCTACATTTTAAGTAGTAACCTAACCTATATATTTTTAGGGATTCTTAAAAATGGCAAAATTGGGATCAGTTTTATTGCCCTAACTTTCGATCTACACATAGCAGTGAAGGTTTGCCAATGAAAATTCCTGCCCACATTTCCATTCTTGCATCATCGCTATTGTTTGCCGGCTTTTGTAACTTTACGTGCACCGGACAGAAGATCAGATTCCAGATGTGCTCACAGTACTAAGCAAGTGAAAGGTCAGATGTCATGAAAATAAAGGCAGTGTGTGAATTAACCTGTCTGGCAGCAAGTTTTTCTTTCTGTCACTGGTTCAGGGATTTTGACAATTCAATGTAGAGGTGCAGTACCACATAGCTGCTAACCTGTATCCAATAGATGAAAACTAATGGATTGCTTGACTTTGAATGGGAGTTGAGGGTATCATTCATGTGCACAACGCAGATACCCTAAACTTCAGGATACGAGTTTGAACATATTTCTTTGCTTTCACCTACAGTACACCAAGAACTTTGTATGGATATGGGGTAGTGGTCAATCTTTATGTTCCAATCCAATGATGGGGTTGTCAGATCATTAAAGTAGCAATCCTCTCCAGAAGCCTATGTGAGTTCAATTTATATAATCCTAGTACAGGAGTGGCCAACTCCAGTCCTCAAGGGCAATCAACAGGTCAGGTTATCAAGATATTCCTGATTCAGTACAGGTGGCTCAGTCGTTGACTGAGCCACTGATTAAGCCACCTGTTCTGAAATATCAACAGTCCTTAGGCACCCGAAATATACATTATTTAGTGCTTATCTGTTGTTGGGACTCGGTCCCACGAGAGTCCAGGAAATCCCTCTGGATCCAATGTCCTGGACAGGACAGCCCTACTTACACAGCAGTCTCATATCCTTGCTTCTTCCTGGGTGTGCAACCCAGGAAGTCCCAGCAGGCTCTGTGATCACCATCCAGCAAGCCTAGGGGACTGTTCCAGCCAGGTTACCTGGCTGGGGAGAAGTCTCTCTCTCTCTCTCTCTCTCTCTCTCTCTCTCTCTCTCTCTCTCTCTCTCTCTCTCTCTCTCTCTCTCTCTCTCTCTCTCTCTCTCTCTCTCTCTCTCTCTCTCTCTCTCTCTCTCTCGTGCAATCAAGAGTGCTGCTTGTTTCATTACTTGCAGCTGCTGCTAGCTTCTCCAGGGGAGGTTAACTCCCTGTAGGCTGGAAAGCACACAAGCTGCACCACTCCAGCCCATACAGTGACTATCACATCACCTAGTGAAGAAGTGGACCATGCCCCATTAAGGCGTGGGAGATCACATACAAGAGGGCCTAGTCAGTCTGTCCCTTTTGCTGAAAAAAAGAAGAGATCATTTTGGGGTTATTTTGTTTAATGTTTTCTGCAAATGTCAATGTGGTATTTTTTTTCCTGGGTTCTTTTTCTCCCACAGTGCTTAAACTGTGTGAGTGAATAAATGTTAAGTTCATTGTATTTCTATATTTCTGTCTCTTTGTAAGTATTCTAATAAATATTTGTAATGTAATGGTACATATGTGGTTAAGTAAGTAAACAATATATAATATATCATGGAAAATCTTTCAAACATATTCTAATTTAGCCCCCCTTTAGGATTACCCAGGCCTTAAAGGCCCTGTGGATATGGAGCGTTACCAGCGCTGCAGAGAAAAGGGACTCTGTAATTAACATTATAGTTATACAGCCTCAGTACCTTCCTAGCGGGCTGAGATGAGGACAGCCAGGGCAGCTATACAAACAGCATATGCAAAGGACACTCACTTGGATATACAAGATGCAATAAGTATACTAAATATGTATACTGTATAATAGAAAATAAAGCTCTGTTTGAATGAATAAAGTTATTGGCGCCCATCATTGCATACTAACGCCCAGCCTGCACCCTGAATAAGGTAATTCATCCTGAGTAGCGATAACATAGACACCGATGTGAACTCCCTTAGGGCAAGGGGTGTTACAGGCTTTATCAGATGCATCTGTTCATGTGTTTGTGACTGTTATATTATTCATAATATATATCTTGGTCTGACACAACTATTTGAATAAAAAGTGCTTAGCGCCATATCAAAATAATGCATTGGGGTACACTTTAGAAATGACTATCATTATACTGTAGGCAATTCACAGAAATAACATGAGGATAATCATGGTCTGGCTGTGTGTATCGGATAGTGTTGGTGTGACCTATTTATCATGACATTATTTCGCTGTGCTAACCTTAACAGAGTTTCCTGGATCTGCAATGTTAGGCTAATAGTTCACTAGAGTATGATTTGCATATTAGTAAGCCTAACATCCGTATAAATGTAACAATATTCTCTTTTATAGATTTTTTATTACGTTATCCTCTGTAATGGATAGGTGTCAGGAGTATCGTAATGATAATTTAGGTTACCGTTATGGTAAATAACCTCACGGAGCTCTGTGGACCAAGTTCTTGGTTCCCTTGCTCTCTACGGGAAAGAGCTGTTTCGCCACTGGCCTTAGCAACAAATTCAGAATGTCACTTAATTTGGGGCCGTAGCAGATAAGATCAACCACCGAGGATTTAGGGGTGAGGAATCCAGGTACATGTGATTGCTGTAATGGCAATCACATAAACCTGCAGCTCATCTAACCATTCAAAACCTTTAGAAATCAAATGGGTGAATTAAGACTACTTGCTTGTGTATGAAAACCAGAACCTTACACTGTGTCTCATTTTTATATATAATAATAACTTGTGATATTTATGTGGGAATTTATGTACCAAAATGTGTTGTTATTTTTTTCTGTCTGCCATTTGTGTAAACAATTATGCAAAATTCTATGGCAATAATAAAGCAAGTTGGATCACTTTTTAGGGTTTAAATTAACCTACGGCTGTTGACACAGAAAATGTCCCTTGCTATGATGTTCGTTGGATATATGTATCATTGCTTTGCATCTCATAGACCAATGGGATTGATCTAGTTCATATTGTTTCTGAAAGATTAGATGAATCCAAATAGAGCGGAAGGCTTCAGTCGCTCATTCCACATTCTATATTTAGATGGATAGAGCACTGCTATTTATGAGCTGATGTGTTCCTCCATACACTGTGTGACCTTTCAGTGCTACACTTCACATGAAATGTACTAAGGAACACAGTGGTACCAAAACAGCCTCTAAATATTCACATGTTATCTTGAGGTATGTAGAGCAAGTATTTCCCTGCCAAAGCAACAGCATATTCAGAATGATTACTGTGGAAGAAATGTGCCATAGGTTGTGATCGAGCCAAAACTATGGATAAAGCAATATTGGTTTCCTTATCACTTGGGCTTTCACATGTTATCTTTAAAAATGTGCCAAAAATGGAGTAACTAAGGTGGTGACGTAGAATACACAACCTTCTGCATTTTAACATATTCTTACTCTTCGTAAATAATTTTATTTCCCTATGTTTTAGCTTCTTCGCCTATTAATGTGGGTCAAATTTGAATACATTAGTGATGCTCAGAAATGTTGGGTGGTTTGACAGTGAGAAATTATTAGGGCTATAAAAGGTAGAGGCAGTACAGTACCTTCAAGTGATTTTCCACTGCCCAATTGAGACTGGAGATGTAACTACTGCAAATGTGCACTTCTACAAACTGCACTGAAAACTGCAAGGTCAGAATCATTGTATGAGAAGGAAACTTCATACAGACAAAGATTTTTGTGTTTGGTAGGTAAGCTGTGTAATGCAGCAGGCTTTGTAATCCATGGACAAATGGTTAGGAAGCTAATAGTGACCCACCTGCAGGCTCAGGTACCCACCTTCTTCCTGAGGTACAGGGTTCTGTATCTGGTGCTGGGATCTCCTGCAAGTTTAAATGTCCCGCATCACGGCTCACGTGACCGGGACATTTAAACTTGCAGGAGATACCGGCATACCTGTATCTCAGGAAGCAGAGGGTCCCGGACCTGAAAATAATGCAGTTTAGCTTTGGACTCCCCTACTTCAATACTATGTAAGTAAAATAATAATAAAAGTAGCTTCATTGCCTTAGTGGCTAGTCATTAAGGTAAGGAAGGGGTTAAGCAAAAGTACCCTGTTTATTGGAGTGGGTGAAGATTGTCTTTGCCCCATGTTGGGTGGTAAGGCCATCCGGGAGTTGTGGGAGGAGTTAATCCCATAATAACCTTTGCGGTTAACCCTTCCCGCTACCCACCCGGGAGGCCTAACCACCCATCCAGGGGCAACAACCCCCTTCACCCGCCCCTTCAATACAATCAAATAAAATACAATCAAAACAAACTAGCCGTTTAATTCATTGATTGCCACTGTGGTTATCTATGCCCTCAAAGGTCCACCCACCCCCTCTATACCTAACAAACACCCCCACACACACAAATACACACAGTAATGGACTAGCGCCCTATTAGCCATATGTGGCTAATAGTGCTTTTGCCCATTCAGAAACATTCAATATCCAGCAACCCTATAATAAATAAAAGTTGTACTTACCCCTGCTAGGATGAAGGCTGTCCTCATCTACGTCCTCGTCACATCTTTATTGGCACCAACAATAAAATAAAATAAATGTAGCTACTGGCCATTAACCCCTTAAATTATTTTAGCAGGTAGTAACCACTATGGTAATAATGGGGGTTAAGCCCATCCGCTACCCACACTTCTTGTTGCAACTACCAGCAATATCCATCCCTTCTGCGCCCATCACCACACACACAAATGAGCAAAGGCACTAGTAGCCAAATATGGCTAATAGCGCTTTTGCCCATTTGTGATGCCTACATTTTTTTTTACTATTAAAAATAAACATTAAAATACAACACAAAAAAGCCACTAGCCAATATTCCATTGATTGCCACTGTGGTTACCTATGGCCTCAACAGGGGCACAGAGCCACATTGGAAATCAATGGGCACCCTAAAAAAAAAAATCACATTGAAATAAAATACAGATCTATTGTATCTTACCCGTGCTGGGATGTAGGTTATCATCATCCTCATCCAACAATTTTAGACCCACGAAGCAATGATCCTCAGCTTGAAGATCAGCATGATGCACAGAAGTCCACAATCCTCAGTTGCGTTTAGAGAATTCCCTGGTGAGTAGATCTACGTTACATTTGATGGACACATGGTACATCACGTGGGTCGTGACAACAAGGGACATTTAATCTTGCAGGAGATACTGGCAACAGATACAAAGGTGTCAGGAATAGCCCTGACATCTTTTCCTAGTTCTCCCTCTCCCCTTCTGTTCCTTGTCTTCCACTGGGTGTGCTGCTGTTTTCTGTCTCCTCTTGGTGCTCCTGTACTCTCTCCTTTTATAGTTTCCTGTCCTCCCCCTTGCCTTTGTTTTGTGTGGAGTCCTGATACTTATTAAAGGTCCTTGCCTGTGTACTGGCTTGTCCCCTGTCTGTTTGCTGCTTGTGAGTCCGTGGTTCCTGCTCCCCTTCCCAGTTCATGCTCCTGCCTTCCTGTTGCTGACACCTGCCTGGACACCGACGATCCTACTTGCCGCCTGCCACCGACCCCTGCCTGGACCCCAATGAACCTGCTTGCTGCCTGCCACTGAACCCTGCCTGTGACCTCGACTATCCTGCTTTCCGCCTGCCACAGACCTCAGCCCGTGACCCCAACAATCCTTGCCTTCCCTGCTGTGAAGTCTCTGGGTACAGGGAACAGAAAAGGGAAAAATGTACTCTTTATTTCTGTCTACATGATGCCCCCCCATACTTTCCCTTTGACTCAGGTTGGACTCTCAGAGTCCCCCCAACCTTATGTACGATTGGGTACCCACAAACCATATTCGGTTTGTGGGTCACCTTGGCACTAGCTGCGGTACCCCCCTTAACCTAGGGATTCCCTCAGCTACAGGAATACATATTTATCCCTGTGCCTTATTCTCCTTGCTGTGCTGAAGCAGGGTACCCTAGTGGTGAGTCACGCTTTATATTTTCAAGGGTTCATATTGCTGGGACAATGTGCCTACATGTATCCGAGAATCAGGCATGATTCCCGGGTACATTAATTGGGGAACCAGTAACTCTGGACCCCAACCTTCTACGCACATTCTGATAACGGTTCCTCCGCAAACCCTCCCTTGAAACTCATACACTAGCAATCCCTGCTTGATTGCATGCCCGGAAAGGGGAAAACGCAAAAAATGGCTTTATTACACAGTATAATTCAGTAATACAATGCTACTGGGCCCAAGAGCTAACTCTCTTGGACCCTTATATACAGAGCAAGGGTAACCAAATGGGTTTGACCTTTATTATATAGCCTGGTAACCCCCTCCTGTCAAAATTGGTAATGAAATTGGGAAGATGGGCAAAAAGAGGTATAAGAGTTATGTCCAGACATACTTGATGTAATAATAGTTTATTTTGTATTGTTAAATCATTTTTCATTTAGGAAGGGAGTCTACATTAGTCGGGATTATTGAGCATTCCTACATTTACTGGGCAGCAAAAAGAGCCAAAAGGCAACCATATGGTAGGAATCTTGGTATAGATGAAGCTAGGGTAATATGGAGAGGAATTAGGGCTTTAAGTTGGTTTCAGTTATTACCGGGGGTCCTGGGTATTACATGGTTTGTCAAGGGTCTGGTGATTTTAGTTGTGCATGCTGGGGGAAATGATTTGGCCAATTTAAGACCGTAGAGCTAATTGTTATAATAACACATGACCTAGCAAGATGGATGGCAATGCTTTCCAGAATTGTTTTAGTTTGGTCAGAGATTGTTCAAAGAGTTTTTTGGCAGAATACGAGGCACTTGTTAGCTTTAGAAAAATGTAGATGGAAGGTCATTGCTGCAATATCATGTTTTGCACGCAAAGTAGGTGGTGTGGGTAGTCAGACACAGAGAGTGAGGCTGCGGTCCCAGTCATCACGGTGACATGCGCGCCCGATGGGAGGGGCTGCGCGTGCACAGCGCTAACCGCGATCTGCGGTCTTCAGGAGAGAGGGAGAAGTTGCAACGGGAGGGAGCGTGGTCGGGTTTTTTCGGGGGCGTGGCATGACCTCACGTGGCTGGTTCGCCCTCATTGGCTGAACTGCCGGCAGGGGCGTGGCCACGGCTCCGTCGCAAGTTCCACACACAATTTTTTTGAGTGTGTGGAATGTTGCAGTACAGTGCGGCTGCTGAATGTGCGCCGACGCATGTACTCGGCCCTGAGTGACTGGGGGGCCGGTGCTTGTTCGCACAGTGCACGCCGAGGCATGCGCTGTGGCAGTCACTGGGACCGCAGCCTTAGAGGGAGAGAATGGAAATCATTTATGGAGCGATGAGGTCCATCTAAATGACATCAGATTGGACATACTTAACACAGGTACACAGGATGGTATTGAGAGGGCGTTGGCTCTGTGTGTATGCATTGAGTCCATTCCAGGTGTATCATTGACTTACTAGTGGCGGGATGTCCTTGCCAGTTGTACGAGGTTAAAAACTGATGGGGTTTTTGTTGGCCATATATGACCTTGGGACGGTAACGCAATGCCTTTTAGCTTTGCAGCTTATGTTGCGCTAACTTTTGTGTTAATAAGGTTGATACATGCCCACTGGCTTGAAGCCAGTGACTGCCATATGTTAAAATATGTTAAATGATTATTGATGACAAGGACTGTTTGTTTTAATAAATGCTGTGGCCGTATTTATCCAAATACTTTTCTGACTGGTTATCATGGTGTATTGAGAAATTCAGCAATCATGACTTTACATGTTTTCCCCCTAGGTGGGAAGCCGGGGTTCCCCGGAGCTGAACAGTGTTAGTTTCAGCTCCTGAGATCCCTTGCTACTCAAGATACTCTGTAGGTGCTGCTGGTGCTCAATGGAAATTTAAATCCTCCACATCAAGCAGACCAATAGGAAGCCACAATGGATGGCATTGCGCCTACCTACTGGCTGCTATGCCACGGGAGATTTTAGTCTCCATACCCTGAGATGCTACTGGTAGCACACACAGAGAGCTGAAATGAACGTGGTGTAGTTGCAGAGATCCCTTGATTCCCATCTAGGAGCAACCACACCTTTTAATTTGCATCAAACAAGAGATGTGATTAACATGTTTCTTGCATTATACTTGGGTGCTAGCACTCAAAATGAGAAATCGTTTCACAGGAGCTTAATACACAGCTTCCCTAACATTCATTTGTGATGTTATTTTTGTTTTGGCATAGCAAACGGTAGCAAGAGTCCCTGACCATAACTAGACATTCCATAAGTTTCGCTTCTGTGGCAGCTTTTTGAAATGAGCATTCAAACTTTTTTTTTTACTGTGAATTGGAGGCTCAGACAGTTGGATGCTTTGCCTAAGGCACTGTGAGCTTGAACTACTAATTAGGCAGAGAGCAACGTACTTTTCTTCAGGCTCTCTAAGACTGAGCAGCAGTTACTAAGACACTACCTGAGAATGCACCCTGAGGTAGCAAAGTGAGAAATGTGCAGGCATTAAGTATGATTTACTGATGATGAAAATGAGCAGCCATTAAGTATGATTTCCAAGACAAGTAAATAACTCAGCATTAATAATCAATTTTAAACCTTTCCCGTAGTTATGCTACCAGACTACAGATGTAGCTAGGCTTGCCTTCCCTGGAGCTGTGGCCAAAAAAAATCACTTTACCACAGCTCCAGAGAAGTTAAAAGCCCATGGGGCAGCTGCCCATAGCAGTAATCACCGATGATCGGAAATGCTGTGGTCTGGTTCCCTATTATCAGGGAATATAAGTCTTGCTACGGCTGTATTTACAGCAAACTGGGGGGCGGGATATTTTTCTGGGTGGGCGCGAGTGGTTGCAGAGGCCCCGCGCTCTTCCCCAAGGCATTTAATTAAATGCCGGGAGATCGTGTGAGGCCATCAGGCATGATGTCTATTACTCTACTGCTTCAGGGGATCAAAAGACTGAACAGCTTCAGAAAGAAAACCTAAGAAGGTAATTTCTAAATAAAAGTATTGTGTTGCATGTGATCATTAAATTATATGCCTCTTTCTTACCCAAAGAAGTTATGCAATGACTGTATTTATAAAACAAAATGGCTGACGAAGAGGGTCTGTCTCATTTGGATAGCTTTATTGACTGGGTGGAAGACCTCTCTGCTGCAACGAGCATGTTCCCTTTAGCTCAGCCCCCCTTATTTATGCAAACAAGCTGTTGAATGACACAATGTAACTCAAATGTTGCTGCTTGAGGTTTCCTTGGTTCCATAAAGTTGACACAGTAACAGGAATCCTCAATGTGCGAATCCGCCAAGTAGCAGGAACAAAAATGGAGAAAAGATGCAGCAACAACCATACAATTGAAGGAAGAAGAGGGTGACTCGAATATCAAAACTAGTTTAATTGAACAAGTAAAACAGAGGTGAGACGAGCAACCTACATGTTTCGCGCTAAGCGCTTTATCAAGGTCTCATTTGCAAAGCCTCAAACCTGGGTATTTGAATGGTCCGAGACCCCGTAAGCAGCCCGGTTTCCCGCCATGCGGTGTTGCATTCCACACTAGGGAAATCATTAAATCAAATGCATATCAGGATATGCCAACATAGGGTGGATGATGAATTTAACATGTCTGAATTTATATACTTATGCATTCAAATGTCAAACTTTATTAAACAAAAGTATTAGAGACTTTTCAATATGAAACATTCTTTCCACTGTGTGTATGTATACCTGTTAAAGTTTTGTGTGTTGGAGGTATCAATCCTCAACAGTAATGGATTGTTTTAATATGTCTTAATGTATATTGATACATGTAATTGTTGCATTTGTGTTCTTATGTAGTTTTCATTGGGACAGGACACAGTTTCTGTGTAATGTCACTTGTGTACAGCCAATTTTTACATATCTGTTGAATTCTGACATGCGTAGTGACATTCCCTACACCACATGGCAGGAAACCGGGCTACTTCCGGGTTCTCGGAGCATTCAAAAACAGGAGACTGCTCTTGGAAAACAAATATAGGCTTTTATTTTATTTTGAGCAAAGCTTTAACAACATAAATTATTGCTTCTGTTCAGCATATGAAGAGAAAACAAAAATAAACATACCTTGCTCCACATTGAGATCTGACCAACATCAGACCTCTAGTCCCTATCTGTGAGTCGGAGGACTAAGCCCCTTGCCAACAATAAAACTAAGGTCAGTCTAGGGTAAGGTTAACCTTCAGGGCCCTCCTCCTGTCGGTAGGGTCATCCACTTAACTATGGAGTTCTCTGCTTATTTTTTTTATAATCACATTTAAGGTTTGATCTTGATTCGGCTACTTGAGCACCCAATTAATAGTCATCAGGTTCTCGAAGTCACTACTCAAGCGACACTCTGTGTTCTTTGAAGTCCCATACTCAAAAGTGACTGAACAGCCCCTCTGTGACTGAACAGCCCCTCTGTAACTGAACAGCCCCCTGTAGCTTCTATCTCCTTTTCCAATCTTTCACAGAGGAGATCACCATCATGACCGAGATAGTATTCTGTATTTTGTGTTATTTTCCCTATGCACCTGGTTCTTACTTTATAATTATTTTCTATTTGGAATTGAGCGTTATCATTATCTGTTTTTGAGATCACCATCATGTCTGGAATTTTGCAGTGCAGCTTCAGGGTTGGTCAAGTGATCGTCACTTATTTGTTCCGGCTCCGCTTCCCTGGTACTTTTTGTTGATTGTTTCTCACTGTCAGAACTGGATAGACACTTTTTCGGGGAACACGACTTCTGCCTTGGGCCTTCTGGATATTGTGCCATTCCTGGGACGAATCTGTCAGTTACTCTAGGCTGCAGATCATCTCGGCCCTCTTCTGATTTCGTAGGGTCATCTGAAGATGTGTTCATAACTTCCATGGTAAGCTGATAACCTCTTTTCTTTTCCTCTCTCTTAAGCTTTACTTTGGAAGACGCTGGTGAATCAGGGATACTGAGCTCCCCTTCTTTGCTTGAAACTTCTGCAGTTTCACTGCACCCACCATGCTTTCCTTGAAGTTGCAGTAGTAGGTGGAAATATTCAGCATTCAGTTGGTCCTGCTCTTGCTGCTGACGTTCATGTTCCAGGATGTGGGGACACAACTCTTCCATGTGTCCATTGTCAAGGCACCCCCAACATTCTACGGGTGTTTCGTGGGGTCGTCCCGTTTCTGGGACCGCATAGGAAACATCCTCATCATCATAAGGCCTGTAGAGACACACTTTTGCGTGACTCGGTTCATTACAGAAAAAACAAATGTTATCCTCCATTCTGGCACTTTCAGCTTTATTCTTCACACTGAACTCGGGAGGCGCTACTGCATCAAGATTCTATTTATATCCTATTACCAAAGCTGGTTGTCACACAGGCGACGCGGACTTTAATTACAGAGTTCGTAGCTCTCACAGGTGTCTCTATAGACTTTTTTTTGCTGAGCCGCCATTTTAAAAACCTATATAGTTTATTTATTTTCCGCACACGTGATGGAGTAGACGTTATTCACAGAATCGGTACCATGTGTGGGTCACCATCTGTAGCAGTACCCCCATTCAGACTGTGGCTTTTGTGGCTGTATCCAATGCAGTGGAGCTTGGTTTTCGGCCTGGATTTTGTAGCTCCTTATTCTGGTCACCCCTGCATGTGTTTCCTCCGTCTTACTCCTGTTGCAGGAACTGTTGCAATTTTTTTTTTTTAAAAATCCCCAACTGTCTCTACGGCTTCTTTTAAATCCAACAACCACCACTCATCCCACCGCTACCATCATATGTAGGAGATGTAAGCAGAGGTGACATCAAGAGATTGCTCTTGGAAAACAAATGTAGGCTTTTATTTTGCCCAAAGCTTTAATATAAGTTCAGCATGTAAGGAGAAAACAAAAATAAACATACCTAGCTCCACATGGAGCTCTGTTTTTAAGTGCCCACCCTTATCATTTACCTCTAGATTTGAGTACTGGTAGTCTTGTCACCCAGCAATTAGATAATGGTTGTAAAAACCATCCAGAGCATCTGGTAACTACACTGGGAAGTAACTCGGGAGCTGGGGGATCCCTTGAACTTTAAACAATGTGGTTCAGCTCTGGAAGACCCCAGTGCTCCAAAGCTTTAAAAAAAGGCTTTGCATGACAAAGCTCCTTTATTGACATAACAAGGCATTAACTTAAATGAATTCATTATTAAGTACCAACAGGTAATTTTAAAGCTCATTAACACAATATTAAGTGCTGTTTTCAGCCACATTGATGCCTTGCGTTAGCTATAATAGATGTTAGTGCTAATATAGTATGTGTAACTCTCCCTCTCTCTCCCTCTTTACCTCCCCCTCTCGAGGTCAGGTTTTTCGGATATCGCTGCTTCAGCAGTGTTGAAGCAGGGATATCCGGAAAACATCACCTATTGGATGCTCTTGAAGACTGGAGTTGGCTACCCTTGGTCTGGATGGAGATAACTCCACCTTTAACTCGTAACACGGGTCATGTTAAGCTAATGCGAGGCAGTCCTAACTTAACCTGATGTGCTAATGAGGTCTACATTACAATGGTCGTTTCTTTGCACATAATTAGCTTTGCAGATTGGCGTTAACCTCCGGGAACATAACGTCCATTTCTGATTTTGATAACATGACGTTATAAGCCCGGTCTTAACACAGCTTTGTGGATCTGGTCCGTAGTAAAATAAACCTTACATACTGTATATCTTCTTTTTTTTTTTTGTTCATGCCACAACAAGGCCTCTGTTTGGCAACAGTTTTTTAATATATCCCTCAAATATTTGTTTTCGGATCTAATTTAACCTAAGGCAGAAAGTGTCCTCATCTTCACAAAAAAAAAACCCAGACAAATTCAGAGCTCCAAAGGAGCAGATAACGCTTTGTTAATCAAAGCTGTCACTTTCTCCATATAATGAGGTGGTAGGATGCTGTTTGTTTATAAGCAGCTAAGCGATTTTTACAATGTTACTGCAAGATAAATTGCTGCAGGTGGTTACATCTAGATTAACGTTATTATAAAATAAAACAAGTACAGCCTGTTGTCATTTCTTAAAGAGGTCGTTCCAATCAGCGCACAATAGCAGCCGCCTTACATTTAATCAGCCTGAAAGCAAGTATTTCACTTTTGTGGCTTCTTGTAATGGCTTCTTTCAAAATTAGGAAAGTTTTGCTTTCGGTGTGGGCCCTGAAAACCAGAACATCTAATCTTGCCTCTCAGAGAACAAAGTAGGAGAAAATCTTAACTGTGGAAGGAAAAAAGCACTTTCAATTCAACACACAGTGACATCATAACATGAAATAGACAAGCCTTTCAAAAAAGAACAAAATGTACCAGCCCAGCCCTGCTTACCTTTATCAGTCGCCTCGACTACGGAAACGAGAGCGAGCATGTCAGACATATATAATATAATACAGAGAGGGAAAAAAGAAGCGTCAGCTCCATAGCATAATACTGCATATAAAAAATGTATTAATGCAACATAGAGTAGTCACTAGGACATGCACTCACATTGTGAGACAATCTCAGTGCTGACGCTAGCAGCTGGAGGACAAATCTGATGAAAGTACACAGGCGACAGAAGCTGAGTTGCCAAGTCTTTAGGGGATACTTATCTGGGGTTGTACAGTCCACAGTGGGGCTCCCAGTTCTTCCCGACTCTTCCGATAGTAGAAGGTACTCAGCAGGGCTCACACTTCTCCCGACACCACCAATAGCGATCCTGTTCGACCTGCATCCCAGATGCACCATGGTCGAACCAGCTCTGTGATGTCATGGCTGTGCCCCCTTCCCTGTGCGCATCTAGCTGGCTAGATATAGCCCAGCCGAGCAGAGCGCATGATGTCACTGCAATCGAGCGCCAGCGCACCTGCTCCCAGCCTGGCCGTAGCCTAAGGCTGGTGCCGCTACACGCGCTTGGCACGCTCACTAATTAGACTGTAAGCTCTTCAGAGCAGGACTCCTCTTCCTAAATGTTACTTTTATGTCTGAAGCACTTATTCCCATGATCTGTTAATTGTATTATTTGTTATTTATATGATTGTTATCTGTATTACTACTGTAAAACACTATGGCGCTATATAAATAAATAAAGACATACATACATACACTTTAATGTAATCAAATTAGCATGGCGACACTGCGCGTGCATGTGCATGTACGCTTAGCAAAGCTAGGCGCTTGGGGAGACAGGGAAAATTGAGTTTCAAGTGCACTGAAGGGTGACATGACCCTTCAGCAACCATTCAGCACCAGTCAATGCACACAGCCACGCACAGAGAACCCCGATCCAGCCAATGACACACCTCCGGCCATGCCCCCCTGCTCGTGCTTGCAAAATTCAGCAAGACAGCCGAGCGCTCATGCTTGGAGAGTTGGTGACGTCACCGCTCTCAAGCATGAGCGCGCTCAGTGGCTGCGTAGCCGCAGCCTTAATAATTGTTTGCTCTTTCGAGAGGGTGGGATCTGAAAATAAGAGTAGAATTACAATGTCATTTTAAATGCATCTAAAAATACTTTATTATTGTTATTTATAGCATATGTACTATATGTTGTCATTGCAGAAGTAAAACTCATTAGGTGCATTTTTGGCAAAAACTCACTAAATGCACTTCCTCACTTGGAATTTCTTTATATTTCTATTGAAAAACTCATTAAGTGCCTATTTAGTCATAGTTCAGAGTTACCAAAACATAACACTCATTAAGTATGATTTTTAAACAATATCACAAAGAACATTTAATCGCCTTTTCCTCTGTACTCAAAGAATGTAGTTATTAACTTGTACCCCTACAACGATGAGATATATATACATTGAATTTGACACAAAGATGTTTCTCAAAGTAGATGTTGTTTAATAGTAGAGCATGCAATTAGGATAAATAGTACAGCGTTTCCTCAGCGTGATAAGAGCAAGCACCCCGGTCTACACAAAGAATCTTTCCCAAGGCACTGGTATATATATATATATGTACCGCTGCTTCCTCCCCCCTCTGGGAGATCTTGCTAAAGCTACAGGTGTCATGGTGCTTAATACCTGTGAGGGTTCAGGAGAGATGAGCATCCGCGATGGTAAGGGGAAACAGGACAGGCTTTTGGTGATCCTCTAGTTCTTCTCATGGTGTGGTGTAACGCCTCCAGTTATAGCAGGTTCCAGGGTTACTGGAGACAGTCCCCACCATGACAGTTTACATGCTACAGTATACTGTCCAGTATTTCAATGAGACATTTTAATATATTTAAATGCATTTAGAACTTTACATTACAGTATGTACTGGATTTTAAAGATTTTTATAGTGTACTGTATGTCAAAGATTAACAGTATTTAGATATACTATATTTAAACTACTGTACATCAGTACTTTATTTTTTTATAGTACTATTTAAGCACTGAAAGCAGTTTAATTTCTAGATTGATATACTGTATACAGTACTGTACTGTGTCAGATAATTATATATATTTAAATGCCTTTACAACTTTATGTACAGTACGGTGTAGTACTGTACCTGTACTACTGTAAGTGTGTAAACAGTAACACATGAATACACCAAAAAATTATATGTAAAGAATGACATTTTTTATTTTTCTGGATAACAAAGGAAAAATGCATAATACAAAAATACAACGTAGCCTCTTCTTCCAAATTTACAATCTTGTCTTTTTCTTCTTCTCAGTGGATGGTTTTTCTTGGACATCTTGGTCTGTAAATATATTTACAATCGCATCGTACATTATTCAATCCAGATTTTTGGGGAGAAAGGGCAAGACATGGCGAACAGTACATTATGACAACAGTGACTACAGTGAAGTCATTGTAGACCATTTAGTATGCAGGACTTCTCAGGCATGCGCATGCACGTGAAACCAGGCAATGTAAATTCTCAGCCAAGAACAAAAGGCTCAAACATAATGTTACTTTCTTGTTTAAGGACCCATGACCCAGGGGAGTGGAGGTGTTGATAAGGAGCTGAATGCCTTTTGCTCAGTTTACTGGGGGAGATGTGGGGGAGAGTGCAACTCCGTAAATTGTTTCATCTTTGTGTAATTCTGGGTTGACTGTGTAAAAATAGATAAAATATTCTTGCCCGAATAAATTACACCTGCATAGCCCAATTATATAGTAAGAAGCAACCTCATTGTTCAAATCACAACATTATTATTTTTGCAATGTTGAAATTGATGAAATATAAAAAAAAGCATTACATAAAGTGTTTCTTCAAATTACTCATTTATGAATCCTTTCAAGAGAAAAAAAGAAAGAAAAAAAAAGAATATGCCTTGTGAAGTCATTCTAGCTAAATTACAGTGCAGGTCTTCTTATTAGCCATGCAAGACCCGAAGCATACATAATGTGTCTTTCTGTGTGAATGTCCTGGATCAACCGGGGGAGGTGGTGATAAAGAGTCAAATGCCTTTTCCTTGGTTTTGTGATGGGGGGGGGGGGGGGGAAGGTGCGACTAAAATGTTTCATCTTGGTGTACACTGTACCTGTACATAATGCTGTGATGAGCGTGGCAGAGCTTTAAAAGCGTGAAGCTGGTGATACGGACTGTATAAAAGAAAAAGTGTAGTTCTGCGCTATTCTAAATGCTTATAAACCAATAAAATACAAATAAAGAAAAATAAATAAATGGAATAAACCACATCTAAACTTAAATCGTGATGTGAAGAATGAGTGAAGGCTGCCAATAAAATAAGGTAACTCTGGCTACCCTAGCCAGATGAAGAACATGGAAAAAGATTGTTACCTAACGGTGCCAATGAAAAAAACTTACATGTGCATCAAAACCACATAAACCATCAAATTATATGACAAGTAAATGGACTGTATAAAAGTAAAAAAGGCAACGTTTTAAAAAGCGATATTAGAGTTCCATTGATCTTCTTCCTTATCTTTTGACGCTTGATTTCAAAGTTTCGTTTCTGGAAGAAAAAAAATTATGCTATAAATTCCGGTAGTGCGCATGCATCAAGTCACGCTCTAGTGCGCATTTGTACATGCATTGATGGGCTATGGCAGGCATACAGTACACTATATCAGGCTGCTCTCCTCTGCGCCTCGCACCACCCCCCCTGCTCGACCCCGGCATCAAATGACGCGCAGGGTCATATGATGTCACGTTGCCATGGTAACTTGCCACCGGGTAACTTGCCGACGAGTTGCTGGAAGGGAAGTTACTGTAAGTTTATTATGGAGGCTTTGTGTGAACCCCCGGCATTTCATTTAAATGCCTGGGGGGAGAAGGCGGGACCTCTATAACTGCCGCGCCCCCCCCAGAAAATCTAGTGCCCCCCAGGGGAATTAAAGTTAATACTATATAGTACATTATATTTGCCTTCGTTATTAATTTTGCCAAACAGGTGGAGATGAGCCAATGTCAGGTGTATTGTGCGTACAAGCTGGGTTCACTCATGTAGTCTGCATTATCTTTATCTTCATTATATACGTTGTCAACCGGGTGGAGATGACCCAATGTCAGAGGTGTAGAGCATTGTGTGTAACAGCTGGGATCACTCATGTAATCAGCATTATAGCTGACAGGTGCCTGCTAAAGCCGGTATTCAAGCGGGGCTAGGTAGCAAGGATTGCTGCTCACCAGGTTTTCAGTCACCGTCGGCCCGGTATTGCAATAGTATTGGGAAGCTGGTTTGGGTACCTCTCAACTGCAGGGTCGGAAATACATACAGGTACTGTACGAATTTTAAATGGATGAAACCCAACCTTTCTTCTTTTGCAGTCACCATGAGCAAACATACCGGCAAAAGCTGGGACCACAGACCAATATCCTCTTGTACCGGTATCTCCCAGAGGAGGGGCTGTGCGAAAAAAGCAATCATCATAAGTTAATGTTTGCCTTATCGAATGCTTCCAGCCACGTTGGTTTAGTGAAAATTTGAAGAATACATATTTTTCAATTATATGGTCGTAAATCTCTGCTAAAGTCGCCTTCTTATATGTTCCAGCATTAATTGCAGAAAATATGAGAAATGTTTAACTACATTGTGGTTTGGAATAAAGACTTGACATTACTTGACTTGACATGATGTCCATTCAGCAATTGCAGGGATAGCAATGTAGAATAACGGGACAAGCATTGTGTATACTGTGGAGATTTTAATTATGAAAAGCCTAAATTTGATAACATCTTCAGCGAGCAAGGTCAATTTACAATGGATGACTGTTGTGGCCACTCTTTTTATCTAGTTTTTAAACACCTGCAAATTGACTACACACAACTCACTGGTTGCCCTGTGCAAAGGGATTCACTTTTGCCATCTGGCGGAAACACGCAGAAATGCCCCCAAACAAATCACATTAATCACGGAAAATCAACAACGGTAAACATGCGTGTGATTGACAGCCTTCACGGAAGATTAACGAGTGAATGCCGCGTGGAATACAGCAGACTTTACGAAAACCGCACAGAGAAATTATCGAATAATGGCCCCTGCATCAGTATGTAGATCTGAAACAACTGATCACACGGCCTTCCAGGCTCAAGACAGACTCCGCAATGTTTCTTATGCGTAGACTGTTTCTGCTGGTTCTTGTTACGCCGGTGCTGCCCGCAGGCCAGACCCGTCCCCTGTGCTGAAAGGGTTAGTAAGGATACACGCACCCGCAGCAAAGGGAGCACGTCCGGAGTGTGGAGTAAAGCGTTGCCAGGCCTGAGATAGGTAACGTAGGCAATACTTGCCGGTACCGGGTATTGGAGTAGAGTCGTGGAAGCCATGCCGAGGTCAGGGAGCAGAGAGAGGAGAAGCGTTGGGGTCCAAGCCGTAATCAAGGGGTGCCAGAGAATACAAAGTCCGAGGAGAGCCGAGGTCAAGAGCCAAAGGGGGTAGTCGTACGAGCCGTGTCAGAATCTGTGGAATCACTGAGAAAATAGCACATTAGCTCCATGCAGAAAATATGTCGAGCGATGAGTGAGGGCTCAGGGATGCCTGATAAAGTTTGAGAGACCAGTCAAGTGTGGGGGGCGGAACAGGAGGACTGCAGGAAGCTCCTCAGGGTAGGTGCAGCTGAAGGTGCACAGGTGAGCACTATAGAACTCAGGAAGTGTCCGTGCGGTGTAGGGAGGCGGAGACTCACAGCAGGAGTGGAGGATAAGGGACGGGTGCAGGCGCGTGCACTGTAAGCAGGGCATGCACGCGCCCAATGCCGGAGGGAGGCGCACGCGCGCGGGACGGAAGGACCGCCTCTCCCACCGAGAAGGAGGAGGAGCGACCGAGGGAAGTGGGAACGTGGTGACGGCCGAGCTGACGGTCCGCAGGAGTGGCTGCAGGTAGGGGGAAGGTCCACTGTGCACCCTGGGTAGTCCGAGGGTTGCGCGGACGGTGCAGAGGCACCGGTATCCTAACAGTTCTATTTTCAGCTTTTCCTTGGCTCTCCAAGAGTAGATGGTCTACTTTGATATCTGTCTTGTTCAGAGAGGGAACTTTGTTGTCCAGCCTCTGTTCAAGTTAATCCATATGGCCGCCTAGTGATGTTAGTTCCTGTCCGATATCCACCAAAGCAATCTGAAGCTCTGTGTGGAACATGGTCTTTATATTGGGAAACAGGTGCTTTGTCTTTCTTTTGTAGACACCAGTGTGCTCACTTTCGACTCGGATTCAGAGTGCGCAACGTGGCAAGACTGCACCTTCTGAGGGTGAGGGTCTCGCATTACACCTATTAAAGTAGTCCCGGGCCCATTGTGAAAGGGTTTTGTGGACATGGGTGTCATCCTCAATTCTTCCCCTCAAAGTTAGGTGGATGTAAGAAATGGAAAAACCCACTTAAACGTGTTTTTAGGCAGTTAGCTCCGTTCAACCAGGGATCCGGTCTCTGATGTGGCCATCTTGTTCATCTCCGTGCATGGGCCCCCCTAGACCTGTCATTTTAATATTATTTTTGTAATTTTACAAACTTATCCAGGACACATTTAAAAAAAAAAAAAAAAACATTGTGTATTGCCCGTACAGGTGGTCCTCGCTTTTCAACGTTTCCCGTTTCGACAAACGGCATATGCAATGCTTTATAATGCATACCAATGGCAGTGTTCCGATGCCAAAATGCCTCATCCAATGCTCGCCGACTCTCATATCCGAATCTTTACAATACAAACCAATGGGCAGAAAATGGATTTCACTTACGACAATTCACTATCCAACGCTATTTACAAGAACGCATTGTGTTGGATAAGTGAGGACTGCGGTTTGTATATATTTATATATACGAACACAAAAAGAAAAAAAGTGGGTTTGTTGAAAGCACACCAAAAATATGTGAAAGTACAAAATTAATTTTATTAGCAATACAAAACACAAAAATAATATTAAAATATACCTAAACACATACTAAATGAACACTGCTGAACCAAAGAATACAGAATAAAAATGTAGGGACCCAAAGTATGCAACATGCAAAATACTCTAGGTATGATAATGCAAATCCAAGGGAAAATAATTTCCCCTGGAAATGCAATGGAGATCGGCCGATCAGCAACACATAATAATACAAATGACTGAAAAAAACAATATCTACACAAACCCAAGTAAACACAGAAAAAAGAGCAACAATGAAAATATAATGAATGAATACCCTAGATGCTGTGTAGCCAGAAGGTGGTGGCTAAAGCCTGGCAGTTATACTAAAGAGCCAGAGAAAGACAGAAAATAAATGTCTAAAATATGCAGAGGTGGGGTCCCCTCAAAGTCTGAAATGTAAAAAATGAGTCAGCAGAGAAAACAAGGGAGAAAAACAATGAGAAAATACTGTAACTCCCTAATGCCACAGCTAGGTGTAACTGATATAAGCTGTGGCAGACAAAAATGATAGTGTCCCAAAGGCTACCATGGAGCAAGGAAATTTCCAGATACTTGCTATGATGCTGCACAAGACATCCGGAGACGGGAGTCCAAGATAGAGGTAAGTAAGAGGCAATGCAAGCCCCCGGCATCCCCGCTCACTGTTAGCATCAGGCAGCAATCATACAGCAGTCACAGAGACCGGACAAAACAGCATCAGCAGTAAAGCTCCAAACAAGGAGATGGTCAGCACGGTGCATCGGTGGGACACAGGAAAGTGAGTGGTATAGATACTCCAACGGCCGTTTCGCCGTAAGGCTTCTTCCGGAACTTTTACATATTTTTCGTGTGCTTTCAACAAACCCTCTTTTTTTCTTTTTGTGTTCGTATATCATATTGGGTTGTTAGCACCGCCAGAGGGTAAATTTAACCCCTACATCTGGCCTAGTGATTTATTTTGATTTATGGGGGATGGTTTTGATTGCGGCACCAACTCTGTGTGTTTGTTATATATATATATATATATATATATATATATATATATATATATATATATATATATATATATAGATAGATATATTAATTTTGGGGGGCATATTCAGAACTAGTACATTGGCTTTTATAAAGAAGTGCGTCATCACTGAAGTAGATGCTAAAGAATTACTGACGTACAATATCGGTTAATGTTAATAGTACAGTCCCTTCAATACCCAGGCATTTTTGTATGCAACCGTTTTAGTAAACCTTTTATACAGTCTCTTCTCGGTACAGAAATGTTTCACTATGGAATATTTGTAGGCATTTTACTAGATTAAATGTAACGCGCTGTTTACCATCACGAGTAATAATTTTGCTACCGGCACGATTATTTGTTAAATATCCTTGGGGAAGGAGTTGCTTATTTGTAATGTAACTGTCTTAGAAGCAGGAGAACTTGGTTCAAATTCTTAGTGCATAAGACTGCACTGTGTACGAAACTTTCCAAAACCGATTCCTGACAAAGGTTCTGGGAACTGGTTCAAGGGCTAAAAGTTTCTCGGTAATCACACATTTCCGCCATCAATTAGCTTTTTCGCCAAAGAGCCGCAGCACAATTTGCAAGTCATTTGCATGTTCTCTGCTTCTCTCCAGAAAAAAAAAATCATATTGATGGGAGTTAGCAATAGCTTCATTACATGAAAGGCTTAGGAAATGTTGACTGTACTGTGACTGAGCTCTGAATAATTTGTGACTTTTTTGTGTGAAAAAAAGGCCAATTTTGCATGGATAGTAGACGACTTTGCACATCTCTACTCTGGGGTCTGTATTTCATATCTCAATAACACAATGTGTAGCTCTTTGTACGGTGCAGTGCTTTGTACGAAAAAAATAGTATTCTTATTGTTTCTTCAGAGACCTGATAGAGAGAAATCGGAAAACTTTATAAGAAGCTAAAATAAAAACTGAGAATCAAATGCTACTGTACATAAATTACAAAGTTGCACAAATGATAAAGCTGGTTTTAGAAGATCAGCGTCGTCCTCACAACAACAAAAATAACTTAATATTGTTTCAAAGCAGGAAACTAAGGTTCAAACACAATGTTTTCGATTAAGGTAATAATTAAATAAAATACAGGCTAAAATATAGATTGAGTTTTTCACGAGGGAGTGCACCACTAAATACCTGTAGTTCTTACCCGGTTACATAGTTACATACAGTAGTAGATGAGGTCGAAAAAAGACATATGTCCATCAAGTTCAACATATGCGAAATGCTAAAAAAACAACTGGCAAACAAAAGGATAAAGGACATTAATAAGACTTTTAATTTACCTAGAAACCTGGTTCTAAAGCACCACTGTTGTATATGAAGGAAAGAAAACGGAGCATAAATAGAACCTGTGTAATAGAAAAATGTCACTGGAATGAAAGGTTATGACAGGGTAATGACCCCCTGCTTTGTAAATTAACGTCTTGGCGGTGGCTCAGCATTTATATTATGGCAGGAGGCCATTATTCTGCCATAATGTTCCATTCCGATGATATTATCCCCTTAAGTACATAATAGGCATATCCGCAACGCTGCTGTGTAGAACTGTAATGTTTCAATTCAACATGTGGCGTAGCTTATGTCATAGACTCAGAGCAAAACCCAACAAGGTATTAATTAATCCACTGTAACAACTGCAAACTGTTATTTAACCCTCTCCTCCGATTTTATGATATGGTGCAGGCCATTTTGGTTTTAACCATGTGCGGTTTCACATACATGATCAATCTGAACCCACCATTCTTTATTTTCACAGTGAAGTAACTTTTGCCCTGTAAGGAGTATTAAAGAATTTCACTTGAATAGATCTGTTTCTACTATATATTGAGAATGTAAAATGTGTGGATATCCTTACTGGCATTCATCATGCTGTGCGAAAATGTGATTCTGTGTCTTTTCAAATAGAACAGTTTCATTTTTTTTAAAATGCATTGCGATAAAAGACTAGAGATTGGTAAATGATAACAAGTCTTCAAGATTTTATTTTTTTCGTGAATGAGAGTGCTGAAGTCATATGACCGTATATGCATTTGGCACCTAATTAAACTGTAACGATGTATGGGCTACTAGGATTTACCACAAAATCAGGGCCAGTTTGATGGCGGTGCCGTTGGTGCACTGAGCCCCGCACTACAGAGGCCCCACGCTCTTCCCTACAGCGGTTAAACCGATTACCGGGGCAGAGTGCGGGGCCTCTGTAAGTGCCTCTTACCGTCTATCCTGCATCTCTGCAACGTTGTGACATCGTATGACGCCACTGCGTCCCGTTGCCATGATGTTGTGACGTCATACTGTATGACGCCGCAGCGTTGCTGAAATGAGGAGCAGGAGGAGATGCCGGTGCAGGCAAGAGACCCCCGCGCTCTCCCCCCGCACCGAGCCCCACTAAATTTCAAGCCGGCTCTGCAAAACTGACACATTATTTAAAAATGTAATTGCAAAAATTGTATAATTCCCTTTGCTATGAACAGGTTAGCTGGCTTGGCAGTGAAGTTCCCCTATTTTACAAATACTATGTTACGATAATCACTCTCCGATCAGTATTCCTATCATTGATTTTGTTGGACTCGTAGATTGCTTGGCAATGAGGTATCAACACTTTTTTTTTCTTAACATGAGCAATATCCACAGATCCAAATCCATTATTGTCTCCGATTTCATATGTCATAGTTGATACGTCAACTACTAGGTAGAGGGAGTGGCTCAGTGAGTAAAAACACTGGCTGGCACTGAGGTTTGAAGCAGGGGAACCCGGTGTTGGCTCCTTGTGACCTTGGGCAAGTCACTTTATCTCCCTGTGCCTCCGGCACCAAAAAATAGATTGTAAGCTCCACGGGGCAGGGACCTGTGCCTGCAAAATGTCTCTGTAAAGCGCTGCGTAAAATGTAGCAGCGCTATACAAGAACATGCTATTATTATTATTATAACTATAGCTACTAATATTACAAAAAATGATTATTGATATGTTTGAATTCACTTTTAGTTAAATGATTCCTGCCTTTAATCACTTAAGTGCCAAAATGGCTGTTGCACCAAGGATTTAACCAGCCCTTGATATGATACAAATATGGGTGCTAGTCCTTGCTAAATGGGTGCCATTCACCCATGTGGGAGCTTATCCCATACTCAAAGGTTTAAAGCAACTATCGTAACTCCAGGCCACCTGTGTGATAATGAACCGGGTAAAACATTTCTCTATTATTTCAAAGTTGCCAATATTCCTGGGTTACTCTGCTGACCTGTAGTTGGTTTACATGTATGCTATTCCATGCTATGCAATTTTATTGGGCACATCTTCCCAGTGTATGGGTTTTATCTCGAATTCGATTGGATTTTCATAGCTAAAAGGATGACTTTGTCCCTATGTAAATAATGTATCCCCATGTTTGTCCACAATTTTCTGAGTCTAAGGTTTAAGAACCGTTAGGAAATGGGCTGCCTATGTGGCCCAAGTTGTTCTTATCTGCCATCAGCTTCTTTGACCGCATGTTTACATATTTTTATAAATTTCAGGTGAACATTCTGTGTTTAATATTATTTTTTTCCTATGGCTCCTAGAATTACACAAATAATGACAGTCTCAGGAGAAGGGACTCTTCTGTAGACCATTCAGTCAGGGACATTCAAGCACAGAATATGTTTTTAAATGCATTGGGCATCTCTGTGCATAGTAAAGAGGTTAAGCTAGAGCACTTGATGACGGTGTACAGTGTGGCCCTTAGCCTGGAAAAGACTATCGAAAAACCTCCTCAGTTCATATAATGTTTGTAGAACAATCGCCACATCTCTTCTTCTGACTGATTACTCAGTGGAAAACAAATGACAAATTTCATATGTCTGACCTAACTGCACCCTGCAGATCCAACAGACTGTAATTAACTAGCAATGTCAGTTAGCTCGTGTTATACAGCAGAATCCTTATCTTGGAGATATGTACAAATGCAGCTCTCTTGGATGCAGTATCTTTAATATGAAATTGCTGATGTTACCATTGGTAATACTTAAGGTTACATTGTAAATGCATGTATGTATGTGTATATGTGTATTATGTGTTGTGACTAGTCACTATCTCTAGTTGCTGGATTAGTGTGTCTTGTAGACTTACCAGCCTACAGGAGGTTAACCTCCCCTGCAGAGGCTTGTTGCAGGTACAGCCGCAACTAATTATGTAGGCTGGACTCCTGTATCAACAGGGAGTTAAAAGACAGCTAGTGGCCTGCACACAGAGAGGTTGATTTTCCCCAGGAGTGGGGAGAGAGATTTTGGTCTGGCTACCTGTTCCTGAGCCTGCGAAGTGAGGCCAAGAGGCTATGGGGACTGCCTAGACGACTGTGCCTAGGACCTGCAGGATCCTGCAGCCATGAACAGGGGGAGCCACGAGGGCCAGAGAATCGTCACGAGGGCGTGAAAGAGTTAAAGGGCGTGAATGCTATGGAAGCAGGGCGGTCCCAACAAACAAATAAGGACTAAATACGGTATATTTGGATGCCTGAAGTCTGTTGAACTTGTTGCTAACAGGTGGGTTATTTAAAGCTGGGAAGCAGTTTAGATAGCCAGCTAATCAGAGAGTGACCTACTGTGAGTTAATCTCCTGAGAGGAGTAGGTGTTCTTTTTATGATTTGTTTTCTTAATGGGACGGTGATCCTATTATGGTGTTTAACCCGTGTAAATAAAACTGTAACGGTGTGCTCACCACAAACAAGGCATGACCACGAGGCCGAGGTGGGGATTTGGTAAACACCAACCCACAGCCACGAGGGTGCATCTTGAGTGTAGATTGGTCGAGGTAGTCGGGTTGGGGTAGGAGAGGTCAGGATGGTCAGTGATACTTGCCGTGGTCTGGATAGGAGAGGTACGGATCGTTGCAGGTACTTTGCTAAGGTCGGGATTGGAGAGGTGTGGATCATCGTGGGTAAGCCAGGGTCAGGAGCGGAGAGCGGAATCCAAAAACAGATAGGGTCAGGCAACAGAGATCAAGATAGGCTAGGCTCAGACGGGGCAAAACTGTGATGAACACAATGCACATAAACCAAGTTTATGCTCAGCCAACGAGTGAATGGAGAGCAGGGTAGAAGTAGGAGAGTAGCACCAATGAGAAGGCTGCAGGCAGGGGAGTTACCCGTAAGGTGTGTTGTGAGTGGTGGAGGAGGAGTCCAGCGCAGGTGTGGAATGCAGAGTAGATGCCAGGTTAAGAGTAGGTAGGTTAAGTGCACCCATGATGTCACGTCGTGGCGGGACCAGCTGAGCTGGTTCTAAAGTTAGTACGGGGTGGCGCGCGCGCCAGGGCTGGTGGCTGGTGTTCTCGCCCCCACGAGTGTGCGCATGCCGCGTCTCAGCGATGCTATGCTGCGGGTGGAACCTGGGAGAGGGAGCAGCAGGACTGGCACCTATGTCAGCGCGGACCTGCGCACGTTCCTGGGCGAATGAACGGCATCAGCACCACCACTAGAGACGGAGCGGATCGAGACTCCCTGGGTGGGAAGTGGTGAGTTGTTGTGTAGGCGATTGTCACGAATCCTCACAAAAACCCTGTATAACGAACTATAGAGTTTCCTGCCTTAATCTCGGGGGAAAAGACCCTGCAATGTGACAGAGGCATCAGAGTGTATGTGTATATGTATGTATGTACTGTATGTATGTGTACTATACATGTGTATATGTATGTATTATATGTATAAAACAAAAAGCACAAGCGCATGCCCCATAGTGTATTATTGTTTTAATACATATACTAGGTTGAAGAAACCTTCAAAATGCACACTCACAAACAAACATGATATAATCGCAATGTTCAAAAACCTGATGGCAGGTGGGAAACTCTGCTTAGCTGTATTCATGGAACCACACTGGAGACAAGAGGTCTCCCTGCTACAACCTCCAGTCTGGGCGGCCTGCTACAACCTCCAGTCTGGGCGGCCTCAGTCAGAGTGTAAAAACCTGTCCTAGGGGAGCAGGGGAAAGGCTCCAGCAGTGCCGTGAAATGAGCCGCATACGGTGTTCAACAAATCATGTAGAAGCTGGAAAACAACTGAGCAGGGGAAGCCCAGATTTTGTCCGTGATCAGGGGCGTGGCTAGACGCAGTGCATAAAATGACGTGACTGCAGGATCCACCAATCAGAGAGGCCCTATGCGTTTCGTCGCATGACAAGCAACTTCCTCAGGGGAATCTCATAATTTTGTGTGTGTGTGTGTGTGTGTATGTATTGTGATACAATCACTGTCCCTGTATAGGCTGGAATGTTGCAGATAGTGTTTGTTCATCTTACAGGGGTTAATCTCCCCTAGAGAAGCTAGTTCAGCTGCAGCTAATCAGGCTGGACTCCTGAATCAACATGAGTTTTAAAAAGTAAGGAAGTAACTACACTGAGAGAGACTGGTTTTCCTAGAGAAAGGGGAGAGAGTTCTCCACAGCAATGGAGCTGGATGATAGCCCCTAGCTCGCTGGACGATGGTTGCAGAGCGTGCTGGGACTGCCTCGATTGTTAACCCCAGGAAGAAGGGACGCAAAACTGCGCTGAAGCAGGGAATGTCCTGTCCTTAACATTGGACTTACAGAGGAGAGATTCTTTGAGCTCTCTTGGGGCTGTGCTCTCTTGGGGCTGAGCTCCCCTAAGAATGAAGGACGCGAGACATCGCTGAAGCGGGGATGTCCGGTCCATAACCTTGGAACTACAGAGGAGGGATTCTCTAAACTCTCGCAGGGTCCAGAGGGAATTACCTGGAGCCCCAACAGTAACAGAAAAAGAGCTAAGCAAAACATTAATGTACTGAAGACTGTTGTTGCATATGCTAGGGCATGTTTTAAGCTGGGAACCAGTTTAATTGGCCAGTGCCGTTAGAAAGGGCTAAAGGTGTAGTTAGTTTTCCCTAAAGGGTATAAGTGTAATTTTTATGTTTTGTTTCGACTTAAAGGGACGGTGGACATGTTCATGTATGATTTAACCCTGTAAATAAACCCCCTGTAGAGAAATACAATGTTTCTGGCTTTTTCTGGGACTACAAGATACTGCAACGTGATGTGGGGATCACAGAATATATACACTCTGGCCCGTGCTGAGTTGACATTACCAACTGCTGGGCGGTGGGGGCAGAAGAGCACTGAGGACCATGTGAGCGAAGCAAAGTGGCACAGGAGAACAGCCTGGGAGGATCGCGTCCCAGTGGTCTGACCCAAAAGTCGTGTCTGCCACTGCTACAGAGCAGATCCTCCTGTACCGCCCTGCTCCGCTCTCATGGTCCTCAATGTGGGCTAATAGAACACTTGACACGCAGCTGGGGAGCGGTGCACTTCATCACGTGTGCGTCCAAGAGGGGGGAGCCAAGCTCCATGGCACAGAAGAACTGCGCGTGCGCTCTGTAACCAGAGCGGGGATGCGCGCACGCACTGGTGCCAGAGCGGAGGTCTGTGGTGATGCAGGTAAGGAGGGAACACGTCGCAAAGGACGTGTTCCCTGATTCCTTACACTTTTGTTGAAAGCAATATATGCTCTGTTCGTTATTTTAAATTTGACTTCTCTCCAAGTTTCCGATGCTGTCAATTTATATACATTCGTTAATACCACTAAGAGTTCATTTACAGTATGTCCTGTATGTCTGAGAAGTCTTTCTGCATGCTATTAAAGGTGTTCTGTACTATTTGCTCGTGGCCATCAACCCTCACTAAATTGTACAGTTCCAAAATACTGTGTCTATTTTCTCTTGTATGGTTGAAGTAGTCATCAAATCTGTTCTGTATTATATCTTTCCTGTTATTTTATATATATATTCCATAGTCTAGCGCTTGGATATAAGAGAATTAAGGAGTTTGCGGTAACTCTTTTTTTGTACTTCGTTCCTGAAAAGGGATACATTTTTTTTTCCTCTCTTAAGTGGTCGAGACATTCTCTATCCCTTTTGTCTCCCAGATTTTAAAGGATTTTTACTCTTTTTCCTGGTATAAATTCTGGGTTATCCAATAAAGGCAGATCTCTATGTATCATATGGTAACCCCATTTTTTCCCTTGTTTCTCTCCAGGCTATTATCGTGTCCTTTATTATCATTTTGTGTCTTATACTGTAGTTTGTGGTGCTATATCATTCCATTTCACATGCAAGATTCCTTTCAGAGATAATGGTTTTACCAATTGTTTCTCTAAGACAATGGATGAATAATATTTTTTCCCCCAAAATCCTGTCTCCTATACTGTATGTCGGAGAGACAAGCGAGATTGTAGTTTCACAGATCGGGTAACTTTATGCCCCTCTACTCTTTAGGTAGGCACAACTCTTTCTGTGCTAGTCTACTTTTTTTTTAAATTTTGATAACATTTTTGTCATGGTTATATTTAATTATTTTAGTATATACTTCTTTAAAAAGTATTATTATTATACATAGTCATGTCTTACAATGGCTCATGTACCAACATCATTGTCAATTGCTGATTGGATTTGCCATGTGACTGAATACTCGTGTTTGTTTGTTTTTTCAAACTAACCCCCAAGTAAAGTTGTACGAAATCAGGAATGAAAACAACACTCACAAGGGCACTAAAGGGTAACCACCATAATTAATTTGTTCAGAGTATGTTTTGAACAATGTCCTGACTATATATCGTATTGAATACATGTGTAGTAAAAAACGAAAGTAAAAGCATACATGAATGCGTAAAAGCATACATACATACATACAGTCACTATATAGGCTGGAGTGGTGCAGTTCATGTGCTTTCCAGCCTACAGTGAGATAACCTGCCCTGGAGAGGCTTGTTGCAGGTGCAGCAAATCAGCTAATCAGCCAGGTCTCCTGAATGAGAGGGTAGAGAGAGAGGGACTTGTCCCTAGCCAGGAGGAAGCTGGCTGGCACAGTCCCCTAGGCTTGCTGGAAGTGATCGCAGAGCCTGCTGGGACTGCCTGGGTTGCACACCCAGGAAGCAAGGATGCAAGTCTGCTATGGAAGCAGTGCTGTGCTGTCCAGGACATTGCATCCTTGACTCCCGATCCTTGACCGAGTCCTAACAACAGATAAAGACTAATGTATATTTGGGGGCCTAAGGACTGTTGATACTGTTGCTAACTGGGTGGGTTATTTAAAGCTTGGAACCAGTTGTAAGGAATCCGCTCCGCAGTTTACTGGTTGCCTTACCTTGCAGACGTGTGCAGTCCTGGAGCACCTCTCCTGATGTTTGCTGCAGCCTGGATTCACTCACCAAAGCTATACACACTCCCTCTGGTATCTACTGCAGCTGTGCAGCCTATCACTGCAACCTAGACTTGCATTCATTCATTGGAGCAGTACCTTCACACCCCCCTCCGGGGATTGGCCCGCTGGCCTTTAAGTATTGTCTTCCCATAATGCTCCCTGCCGAGCATAGTCCTTCCTGGATGTCACTATCTGTTCTGCCACAAGCCCTCGCTTGTTCCTGTCTCTCATGCTGAAGCGGAGTATTCTCCTTGTTGTCTGCAGCTCCAGGTTTCCTAAGGCCGGCTGCTATATTCACGCAGCGGTCTGCTCCAGTCTCCTGTGTTGTAGCTGAGTACTCTTCTTGTTCACTTCAGCTCCTTGTTTCCTGTGACCGGCTGCTATATTCACGCAGCGGTCCACTCCTGTTCTCCTGTGCTGAAGCAGAGGTTTTCGTCCCTGCGTCCCTCAGCCTCCTGGATTCCTGCACTGAACGGATGTTTCGTCCCTGCGTTCTTCAGTCTCCTGGATTCCTGCACTGAAGCGGAGGTTTCCCTGTGTATCTTCAGCTTCCTGGTTCCTGGGGCCTACTCTTTCCCTAATCTAGAGAGGCCGTGTCCTGGTTCCTGCGCTGAGACAGAGGATTCCCTAGCCCGCTCAGGACTCTTGCGCTGTAGCACTGGTGCACCCGTGCAGCAAAGCGGTGTGCTACTCTGGTCTGCCTACCATCTCCTGTGACCAGTACCATGGGCCATGGTCGTCGCTCGCGCAGAGGCCAACCCCGCGCTCCTAAGCTGAAGCGGGGCTCTCCTGACTACCTGTTACCGAACTCTTGCCTGAACAATGTTTATCCTGATGTCTCCTGTCCTGACCCTGGCTTCTACAACGACGACGCTGTCTTCTCCAATCCTGATCCTGCGACATATGACTACGAACTGCGCAATCCGGATCAGCCTGCGCGGTCTCAGGTCGGTGCTTTTACAACCCCACCTCAGCCTCGCGGTCCGGTCCTGGTTTGTGGCGAGCAGAACCCTGACAGTATGCTCGGCCGCACAAACTCGGACCGCCCTGTGGTGAGGGTTGGTAAGTTTCTGTCTGAAAGCCTGTCCCAGCCTGTAAACCAGTCCCAGTGTGAATACCAATTTCTATGTGAGAAAATACCCCTGATTGAAGATCTGATTGTGTTTGTAGGTTTAACCCCTTTGCAAAACAAATGCCGTAATGATCTCATGATGAAGGTTTACCGCCTCCGGGACTTAAAACAATCGCTGGCCGCTTGTATTTGCTTTCCTGGTTACCCTTTAACTTGGGAAAATGTGTACCCTTTAGAATTGGACGACGCCCAAAAGGAACTCTCTTCCCTGGCCTTGTCTTTAGACATTTATATAGCAAAAGAGGACCCTCTCCTCATGTTGGCTGATGCCCAAAAAACACTCCATATCCTTTCCATGACATTGGACATTTGCATAAAGGAACAGGATCCTCCCCTCGCCAGCTTCGCTGCCGCTTGGCTGTATCCCTGGTCTACCACGGATCCTTGCCCTGAGTGTATGCCCGGGTTCCCTGACACCAATGATATGTTTTCGTTAACCCCTGCCGATCAGTCCTGTGAGGTCCCCCTGGAGAATACATATGTTGCTCTACCCAGCCCTAATGTTCTTGTATCAGAGAATAAGTTCATTAGTTCTCCTATTTCTAGCTCAGAAGTCCTTTCTCTAGGTCTTGAGGGTTTTCCAGCTTTAACCCCTGCCGAGCAGTCCTGTGAGGTTCCCCTGGAGAATACATATGTTTCACTAGCCAACACTAAGGTTCTACTATCAGAGAATAAGTCCCTTTGTTCCCCTATTTCTAACTCCGAATCTGTCACTCCAGCTCTTGAGGGTTTTCCAGCTTTAAACTCTGCTAGGCAGTCCTGTGCGCTTTCCCCGTCAGAGAAAGAATCCCTAAGTTCTGTTCCCAGGGTCATTTCTGTATTAACCCCTGAGGGGCAGCTCTCTGAGTTTCCTTTGGTAAATCCCTGATCTCTGTCAGCCATGGTCACGCCCCTAGCTTCAGAGGAGAGATTCCTGGTCTGTCCTAATACAGAGAGAAGATTACCTATGTTTTACTCTCAGGCATTGTCTGCATTAACCCCTGTAAATTCTTGCTGCCTCCAAGTTAATGCCTTCGTTTTAGCCTCAGAGAATGAGTCCACAAGTCAGACAGCAGAGGTTGCATTGAGGGATTCCCATAACCGTACGGAGTCCCTAGATATTCTTTGCTATAAATCCCCTGCTTCAGCTCAAGTTTCCGCAGTTTCGTCTCCGGAGACTTCGGCTAAAGTTCTGGTTCCTGATAAATGTATTCAGGAGTCAGGTTTTTCCCTAAGCTTGCTCGCAGAGTTCCTTCTCCCGGGTGTTTCGCTGAACCAGCCTGTCGCCCACATAGCGGTGATCCCTGCTTCAGCGCATAGTTCCCACATTATGGAGTCTGCAGTAATTTCTGGTTTCCCAGACATTCCTTACCAAATACCTACTTCAGAGACCAGTACAGTTATGATTCACCCCCGTGTACTGTCTGAGTTCTCCTCCTCTTTAAGCTTAGGGTTAAAAGCATACAGTAGTCTGTATGTCCCTCCTGGGGTTCATATTATGTTCCCAGGAATGTTTGCTGACGCACGGTTTTCTCCCCAAAGTGACACTTTTTCATATAGATTAGTAAAAAGCTTGCACACTGTATCCCTTTTCGCTGAATTGTGTCTTACTAGTTTTGAGACTCTGAGAGGTAATGATTCTCCTTCTGATTCTGAAGCTCTTCCTACAAGGAGTATCCTGATTGGGGGTCCCCCTGATTTCTCTGTCCAGGCTAATTCTCCAGGGATCAGCATATCTGTGGTCACTTCCTTAGTACTGTCTGAGGTCACCATGCATATATTACAAGTCCTGGGGTTTAAATCTGAGCTATTTAGCTGTCCTGCCTTTGCTGAAACCCAGTCCCTCAGTACTGTGTCTAAATATGCCCCAGCAAACATGGGGTTACTCTGGGAAGAAATGAAAACTCCTGTCTTAAAGGGTATTTTTTCTCACATGTCCAGCAAATCTAGAACCTCAGTAATTGTTTCTAAGTCAGTTATCAATACATCTGATTTTTTCTCTAATCAAACCCAGATACCCTCACTATCGGTTAGGAGTCCTGTGATCAGAGATTTTGCACTAGAAAACACACCAATTCATGTTTTTGTCAGGTTAGGTACCCCTGTGGTTAGGGCCATTGCAGTTTCGGAAAAGACTCCTTGTACTCCTAAGGTGCCTGTCATTAAGAGTTTTCATAGTTCATACTTGCTGCTTGTTGATTCTCAGGGCCCTGTCACTGAGGTACAGACTTCAGCTTCTGATGTTAGCTTCCCTCCCACCACTACCCTGGCTCTGCCTTTTTCTCAAGCTACTGATTTAAAGATCCCAAGGACTATTCCTGATTCACTGACAATATTATCTCCCAATGAAGATTTCCCAGTATTGGAGAGCTCTACTGTTGTTTGCTTCTCTGCTCCTGCTAAACCATGGTTTTGTCCCTCGGAATTTTTGGTTGCCCCTGTTATTTCCTCTCAGTTGGAAATACTCTGTACGTATCCCAAGATTTCGGTCCCTATGCCTGGTTTACTGCTTGCCTTGTCACCTTCCATACCAATACCGGGAGATGCTTCCAACCAACCTATACCCTTACTAACCATTACCTGGGAGCCTTCTAGAGGAAAAATTCCTCGCAAATTCCAACATGCAGTGGTCAGCCAAGACTTTTTCTGTTACAAAGTTCCTCCTGGTGTATTCGATCAACTATCAGGGCCGCTGATCCTAGAGTCCGGTTCATTTATTAAAGACTGGGCTTCCTGTAGGGGTTCTCCTGCAGTTTCTGCTCTGGAACCCTCTGGTTCTTCACAGCCCTGGATTTCCAAGTCATTTTGCGAGGCGAGCCATGTACCAAAGATGTTTCTTCCATCAATCTCATATCCTAGAACTGTACTCACCAAAGAACTGCTCGTTTACGGATGCCCTTTCCACCTAAAGAATTTTAGGAACAACTCAATGTCCCCAAGACCCATGGATGGTCCTGTCTGGCCGCAGTTCTCACCGGGGGGTGGGGGTACACTAAGGACTAACCACGAGTCTCTGGACCACGACTCTAACCCCAATCCTAGACGGTTCAGCAACAATTCCCGGTCCCCCAACTCTAGGTGTGCTCATGTTCGCCCGGAGGTCTCGCGTGAAGGGGGGGGTACTGTAAGGAATCCGCTCCGCAGTTTACTGGTTGCCTTACCTTGCAGACGTGTGCAGTCCTGGAGCACCTCTCCTGATGTTTGCTGCAGCCTGGATTCACTCACCAAAGCTATACACACTCCCTCTGGTATCTACTGCAGCTGTGCAGCCTATCACTGCAACCTAGACTTGCATTCATTCATTGGAGCAGTACCTTCACACCCCCCTCCGGGGATTGGCCCGCTGGCCTTTAAGTATTGTCTTCCCATAATGCTCCCTGCCGAGCATAGTCCTTCCTGGATGTCACTATCTGTTCTGCCACAAGCCCTCGCTTGTTCCTGTCTCTCATGCTGAAGCGGAGTATTCTCCTTGTTGTCTGCAGCTCCAGGTTTCCTAAGGCCGGCTGCTATATTCACGCAGCGGTCTGCTCCAGTCTCCTGTGTTGTAGCTGAGTACTCTTCTTGTTCACTTCAGCTCCTTGTTTCCTGTGACCGGCTGCTATATTCACGCAGCGGTCCACTCCTGTTCTCCTGTGCTGAAGCAGAGGTTTTCGTCCCTGCGTCCCTCAGCCTCCTGGATTCCTGCACTGAACGGATGTTTCGTCCCTGCGTTCTTCAGTCTCCTGGATTCCTGCACTGAAGCGGAGGTTTCCCTGTGTATCTTCAGCTTCCTGGTTCCTGGGGCCTACTCTTTCCCTAATCTAGAGAGGCCGTGTCCTGGTTCCTGCGCTGAGACAGAGGATTCCCTAGCCCGCTCAGGTCTCTTGCGCTGTAGCACTGGTGCACCCGTGCAGCAAAGCGGTGTGCTACTCTGGTCTGCCTACCATCTCCTGTGACCAGTACCATGGGCCATGGTCGTCGCTCGCGCAGAGGCCAACCCCGCGCTCCTAAGCTGAAGCGGGGCTCTCCTGACTACCTGTTACCGAACTCTTGCCTGAACAATGTTTATCCTGATGTCTCCTGTCCTGACCCTGGCTTCTACAACGACGACGCTGTCTTCTCCAATCCTGATCCTGCGACATATGACTACGAACTGCGCAATCCGGATCAGCCTGCGCGGTCTCAGGTCGGTGCTTTTACAACCCCACCTCAGCCTCGCGGTCCGGTCCTGGTTTGTGGCGAGCAGAACCCTGACACCAGTTTAGCTGGCCAGGGACAATAAGTGAGGGAGCTGATGTTTAGACAGTATCCAGATAGGAGTAGGCTTTATTTTTATGATTTGTTTTACCTTAAATGGACAGTGGGACTATTATTGTGTTATATAACTCCTGTAAATAAACCCTGTATAAAAAAATACAGAGTTTCCCACTGGGGTATATTATAGCTACTTTATACCAGAAGGCAGTGTGCACCTTAAACTTTTTCTTCTCTAAACTTATCTTCGGCTGGAGCACGCCACCACCAGGGCAGATTTTCTTCAATCTGCAGACGGAGAAGGAACTCTGGAGCCGTGAGTAATTTTCTTTATCCAACTGTGTGCCGGATATGACAGCAGGAGATTTGTGGGACTGGGTGGAGCGGCTCCGTGTGGCTCATGTTGTGGGGTTCTTGGGGCTGATTCTCCCTTCCCTCCCCCCCCCCCCTTCCTCCACTACCTGTATTACTAGTCCATGGATTTACAAACGGCTTACATACAGTGTTATCATTTATATATTGGATTGCTGCAACCTCCTGGATTAATATATTATATTCATGTTGATGGATTGTTTTATTGAGAGAAGGAGTGGCTTAGTGAGTAAAGACACTGACTGGCACTGAGTTTGGAGCAGTATATATATATATATATATATATATAGTTATACGTTACCGTTCCAAGGATTGGTAAACAAGAGACAGCACTCAATGTTGAAAATCAAAGTGTATTAGTGAAAGCAAAAATACATCCAGAAACCCAACGTTTCGGTCCTACAGAATGGGACCTTCCTCAGGGTATCCCCCTGAGGAAGGTCCCATTCTGTAGGACCGAAACGTTGGGTTTCTGGATGTATTTTTGCTTTCACTAATACACTTTGATTTTCAACATTGAGTGCTGTCTCTTGTTTACCAATCCTTGGAACGGTAACGTATAACTACATTCTCTATATGGGACGTGCACCTGTGGCTTACCAGCACCTATTGGAGTGCCAACTGCCTTATCTGACTCTATATATATATATTGTCATGACAATATATATATATATATATATTGTCATGACAATGCTTTTTTAATTCACATTTCTTGTCATATACTGTATTGATGTCAAGGACAAGCATCTGTCAAACTCATTTCCCCTATATGTGTGGTGTCTCCAAGACCCTAGATATGTCATAATCATTCCCCCTATGAGGTCTCCCTCATATTCCCAATTATTACATGCTTTATATGCCTTTTGAATTTGACTCTCTCCCGTTCTAGATTTTTTTAGAATTCATGCAGCTTTTATAAATCAACTATGGTTTTTTTATACATGCATATTTGTATGCCCCTTTTCAAAGGTGTTTTAATTGTATGCTTTCATGCTGCATTTTTATATATTATATCATATTTGTCTACAATAGCCCCACATGTGTGATCATGATTTTATATTTGAAAGACTGATGTCTATATCAGAGCTTGCAATGACTCTATTGAAACAGCTGGAACAATCAAAGATTCAATTAAGACTGATACAAAAGGACTCTTACCCCGACCAATGTACATCACTGAGGAAGTCAGATTAGACGAAACGCGTTTGATGTTTTGGCCACTCTAAGCCACCGTAGTTCACCGAGGATCAGGAGCTAACTCATAACAGCAAGCTGACAGAAGTCTAGAGGGGTGCATGTGCACGTGTATGCTGACACAGAGTGGAGGAGACTGCCTGCTGGAAGATAACACAACAAATGCACCATGACCCTACAGCAGAGGAGCGCTGACTGACCAGAAAACAGACGCTGGCAAGCTATGCACAATGCTCTTGTGTATAGTCCGTTTGTGAGTGTGCCCTTATCTTTTATCCTTTTACTATTATTAAACAGTGTTATTCTATGTCCCTCTCTCCTTTTTATCTCTGAAGCCTGAAAAGTGTGAAGAAACAATTACAGTATAAAGGTGACATCAACCACCAATCAACATCAGAGAAGATTTTCTGACAAGTGGGGACTCATCTATTTTATGTGGGACATCTCCTAACACAGGAAACTGTATGTGAGTGCTCAAATTGCTGGGTTTATATTCACACACCTTATACCTATACTCACTAAGCTGTGTGGTTCTTTCACATTGTATGCACATAGTTTATTACTTATTTCTTCACTAAGGAGACCACGTGTTTCCCTGCGCTGAAGGACTTTATCTTTTTCTCACAAATTACCTTTGGGAGGAGCTGGAATCACCTCCCTGGACCTCAGCTGCAAGATCCATAGGTTCACTTAATCAATTCACTGCTTATTCACCCATTACGTTATTTTTGGTTGGCGCTATTTATATTTTTTGCCGTCTTTACTACAAGACAACATTCTAGCCATTTATTATACACGGTCATAAACTGATCATACTTCTATTTTTGCATGTCTCATGTTTTCTGCAGATCCTATATTTGCCTCAGTCACCTCTGTTGGCAGGCACATCCATGAATCCAGCTCATCATTGAAGAAATAGGTGCCGATAAATGAATATTTATTTTTGTGGCACTTAGTGCTTATCTAATTAAATATTCTGTCATTTTGTGGCAGCATCAAAAAAAATCTGATAAACAATTTCTCACATTCACTGTGTTGCAACTGAGAGATCTGTGCAACCATAGATAAGGTACATTTTTACTTGTCTGTTACAGATATTGGTATGTCTCATTGGATTGTCTGCACAAAGCTCCTTTGAGTAATAGTCCCAGAAATGCTTAGGGATGAGAACAGCTGCCAAATTAACCCAAAACACAAGATTTATAAAGTTCTGATATTGGCTATTGCACCTCAATCTCGTTAACTGTGCTGTGCTACCCCTTATTGGAGCTTAGTGAATCCTGACCCTTGACGCTAAAATGCACCTACCAAGAGAGACTTTTATGGGGTTATGCATTAACCCTTTGGGTACCACAGGACGTAGTCGCTATGTAATGTGGACAGGCACTTCAGAGGCTAGGGAGTGACTACCTCACGTCATGCCCAATGGAGGATTGCATCTTGCGCTCCATGAGAAAGCAATCTGCCCAGTGATGAAATGGAGGAGGACTCCTCTTTCATTTCCTGCAAAATGGCCCCCTCGGTCACGTGACTGCTATCAAAAGCAGTCATGTGACCACACTGCTGGAGTCTCTGTGGCACTTAGATTTCGCGACCGTACCACTTGCCAATTGGGGCAATTTAATGACTCCCCCCCCCGTGATTACTTATTAGCATGTGCCTTTTGTGATCCTAGGTAAATAGACCCCAACATTTCTTAATGTTCTTTTTAATTTATTCCTACATAGAGGAATTGAGATTTAGAGTATGATTATTATTAGGGACAGAATAACAATTCTAGAGAAGTTTATTTTATTTAATTTTTTTGAGATTCACATTTGTAACAATGATTTTGCAACTCATTTAAAACTACATATCTAGTGTTAACTTCAAAACAACTTTGGTTAGGATTCTGTCATTTTTGGGATAACTGCTAATAAATATTTTTTTTATGTTGGCTGGTTAGTCATTTCTCTGGATTGTGTGGTTTGTTCTGATAGATGTCTGAACTGTAATAGTATGTCTGCTATTTTCAGCTGCATTCAGAACACGAGAGAGTCATATAAATAATGTTTTTGCGGTTTCAGCGAACTGTTTGTGCTGCACCAAACATTTTTGTGATTTTTCTATTCCTTTTGGAAATATATCCACCAGTAGAAGCTGCAACTCCATTGGGATAATAACATTACCACTTTCTGTTCGTTGAGAGTAGCAGCCATCTTTTCTTCTCATCGGCAAAGAAAAATATAAATATCACATGATGGTGACACTGGTTTAAACCCATGTAATTTGATTCATGGCTAAACACATTTATCCATCTCTAACCAATGTCTACACGAGTGCAAGATGTGCTTACAGTGAGTGTAGTAAACTTTAAACGTTTCTTTCCCCTCCCAATTTAAAGTCCCATTTCTCTGTTTGGTCCACTAACATGGGGTGCTTGCTTGCTTAGTTAGAATATTAGAAGAATATTAGAATATTATTATGGGGCAGAGCCATATGGACCAAAGAAGGAACAAATAGTTAAGTGACAATGATGAGTCGCCACTGAATGGCAAAAAATGAAAATTACATGAATCTGAATGAGATTTTTATGTTCTTACAGTACATTTTTTTATAAAATATTTGCCCCCTGTCCATTTATATTAAAAATGTAGCAAGTGTTAGTCAATAGGCATTGCTTATCTTCCTTAATTAAGATTTTATTTAAAGTCTGTAGACTCCACCATAATATAATGGGAATTGCAGAAATATGTCACTATTCTGGCTCTAGCGTGTTCTATGAACAATAATAGCAATTGGTCTTCTCCTTCTTATGATGTGTGGTAGAAAACTTAAGTTCTTGCATACCCTGATAATGATGCAATCATAAACCAGAACTGACTTCAGCACCCCAACAATAAGGTCATATAATATAAGGTATCACCTTAAAGACTGTTTCTAAGGTAAATTTAACAATGCCAACCCTACATTATAATCTATTATACAAATGTTTTGTTTAGTGCATCACTTCATAAACTACAATAATACATAAAAGGATATCTTATAGGGGTTGTCGTTGATAGATTATACATTCTGGGAAACAAACCAATGCCATGAAGAATTCATAGCTGCTCTACAGAGTCTTAGGAATTGGGTTGACAGCTATCTAGTTCAGTAATACTGCTCCAAGCTTTAATTAGCCTGTAAAGCTAAAAACTTATACTGAGCTGCTAACATAGGTTAAGATATTATTTTAGTTGTATTGTTAATATTTTCCGCGCAGGAGGTGTTCCATTAGAAAATCCATACAGTCCCTCCCTTCTTCCACATTTTATTATTTAGTTGTATTTATTCCTTTTCAAAATGTGAATACATATTAATTGCATCTGACTGTACAGTACATTTGAGAGAAAATAAAAAAAGGAAGAGGTTCCGAATCAGTGCTCAGAGTCCACATGTGGTGGGTACAGTTAACATTAAGTAAGTGTAACCCATGCAGATTTGGCTGCAAAGTAAGACAAATAACAGAGTAACTCCGGAAGTTTTAATATTGAAGTGATGTTGTAGACAAATGCATGAAACTCCTATTGAGTAGAGAAGACACCCTATATATGGACTAGTGAAAGGAAATCTGTATAATCACAATAAAGGGATAAGACAAATCCACTCGCGGCAAAGGGAAATTGGTCTGTAGTCTCCTGGAGTAAGCAAAACAGTCCTGAATCGGTGCGATCAGTAAAGGGGTATGGTACTCACAACCTCCTCGATCATGGCGTCTCCTGAGTCAGCGTGCACTCAGCCGTCGAAATGCAGATATCGGATGTCCTACCACGAGGGAGTGATGAGGCAGTGCACAGCAAAGAAGCGAAGGCAACTGGATCGCTCAATTGAAAAAGGTTTAATACCCAATCATTGTGGCAACAGATTAAAAAACACAGAGCAGGAAAAACTCTTACGCGTTTCATGCTAACGTGCGCTTTGATAAAGCTTTGATAAAGCGCAAGTAAGCGTGAAACGCGCAAGAGTTTTTCCTGATCTGTGTTACATGTATCACATTTATAGTAGGATCACTGTGTTAGTGATCAGTTAGAAACTGAAATAGCACCATAAAATATTTTTAATATTTTCATGTAAAAATCCTTTAGAATACACAGACCTTTAAATGTATGGTCTAGTCCTCTTAATATTTGGGTTTTCCAAAGGGTTATGATACAACACCCCTCTCCTTCAGCTTAGACTATGAGAAGTTGGAACTCTCCTTGTGATAGTCATAAATATGGGCTTCTAGTACAGCACGGCTCTGCTTCTTGGCGATCCGCCAATACGGCGGGACTGAGAAGGGGGCCGCCATGTCTGCGCATGCGCAGAACGGGGACGGCCGAGTTTGCGCATATGCAGAAGGGGGAGCGGCCGAGGTTGTGCATAAAGGGGGAGCTTCCGAGTTCGAGCATGCGCAGAATGGGGGACTGCATGCCTATGCATGCGCAGAAGGGTAGGAGATGCCGAAAATCGGCGGTTCCGCTTTTCAGCAATTTTTGCTTTGCGGCGGCACCATGGAACGGAACCGGCCGTATGAGCAGGTCCCTCCTGTGTAACCCACAAAAATGATCAGGGCCCCCCTGTGTAACCCACAAAAATTAACACGGAGAGGTTTTTGAAGTTACATTAGTTACACTATATTCATGTAACGGGTATTCCACCCCACCCAATCTCATATATAGTGTGGGTGAGTAGAACATGTAGTGTTACCGGTGTGGTGCGTATATCTGCAGGCTCACAGGAGGTCTGAGCCTCCACTAATGAGAGCCTGGGGTGAATCCTCTGGAACGGATCTTCTTTCAGCGCCTCCACCTATGTAGGATTCTATGGAAATGTAGAATGACCCTAACATAGGAACCCAATCAGAAACCTGGGACATGTCGGCTCCCTCGTCATAGGCTTCTTGCAAGCAGGGGCACAGTAGCATAAGGAGATCTATTCCTGGCGCTCGCCAGGGCACATACACATTAGGGTGTATCCCCTGACAGTCTATCTCATCCTCATGCATCATCTCATCCTCAGAGATCAGAGTGTCTATCACAGCGTCCACGTATGGTTGAAGATAACCGTGCTGGCTCCCCCTGGTGGAATCTAAAGGAAGGGCATTTTTTACAAGGAATTGTTTTTCGCTCTGCACTGAGTCACTCTCATCACAGGGGAGGGGCTCTGATTTTCGCGCCAAACCCAGACAGAATGTTGCGACATCTTTCTGTGCAGGCTTGCAGTCAGCAGCACGTGCGCTCTCCTGATTTGGCGGGAGACGCCATTTTGCTGGGTCGGCATAGACTAGGGGGTACCCTTCTGAGGGGCCCCCGGGCATGAACAGCGCGGACGGTGCCTCTGCCAGGCATATATCCTCAGTGTGGGTTACTACAAACAAAATGGTTTTCCATGTGGACGTGGGATCTTGTTCCTCCTCTAAGACACATGCCCACGGCCACCCAGGAATTTTACACATATACTCCCGGACTTTAACCGCGGGTATAAGAGCGGGAATGCCTCCTACCGCCACTACCTGGCCAGGCTCCATATACTGCCGCAAAGCCCAGGCAAGGACCTCGTCTCTGGACTTCACAAACATGGCGACAAAAATAGGGACGGGACAATTTAGAAAAAAATGGAACAGGGCACCCCAGGTGGTCTCTCAGCAGCGCCTCCAAATGTAACGGGTATTCCACCCCACCCAATCTCATATATAGTGTGGGTGAGTAGAACATGTAGTGTTACCGGTGTGGTGCGTATACCTGCAGGCTCACAGGAGGTCTGAGCCTCCGCTAATGAGAGCCTGGGGTGAATCCTCTGGAACGGATCTTCTTTCAGTGCCTCCACCTATGTAGGATTCTATGGAAATGTAGAATGACCCTAACATAGGAACCCAATCAGAAACCACACACACAGTGATTATATGATAACTAAGGACTTTACTTATGAACATATAACACATTACATAACATCATAACCTTATGCAATACTGGAGCACCTTCTGCCCAATGTCTGGTGTTCCCACCCAGTGTCCTGTAACCCCCACCCAATGTCCCGTACTCCTACGGAGATCGTGGGTGACTGCGCAGTCACTAAATTAATAGGCCTGTTGGTGCACATATAATACAGAGGTACCTTCCGAGCACTCCGATGCTCGGGCCTGCAACACTCTTCTCAAAGGGTCAATCGGCGAGGACTCCTCCAACCGAACTCCTGCACTTGTGGACCGCTAGGGCGGTCCCCTCGAGAACACAGTCTCTGTGGACCCCAACGTGGGTCCAACCGCTTTCCGGGAACAGCAACCCTGTCCCTATCTATCCCTAAAGTGACAGGAACCCTAACCTAGGGCCTGTCCCTGATGAACCGCAACCTGGGGTGGCTTGGGGAAAACTCCTAGGGCCTACGGAGTAAATAACCTACCCCCCTCCCCTACTACCCCAAGTCCCTAATCCTCCCTATAACTAGCTACTCGCTACTCCTAACAGCCTGCAGCAGACACACAGCTCTCACCGTCCGCCTGCAGACATTCACACACGCTGCACACACTGCGCCCAGCACATGCAACGTCAACACACAACACCCTGGAACCCGCAGTAAATACCCACTGCTCGCACTCTGTGCCTATTTGCCAGTGCGCACAGCACTACCCGCTGTGGCACTGCCAAACCTGCACCTTACACACACTAAGGGTGACCTCCCTATCTAGGGCCGTCCCTTATCAGTTACCCACTAACCTGGTGGGGAGTTAGGTACCCACACCCTCCAGGGTAGGCCCCATCTGGATGCAGGAGCTGCACTCACTCCCTGCATCCTTCCTTCCCCTTCAGCTCCGCTGCTCCAACTGACGTGACCAAAGCCCGGGAAATGTATCTATTCTCCCGGGCTGAGAATCCTCCAGCCCTATTGGCTGCTATGAGGCACCTGGTGCCTGTCTCCCTATGCCTCCTGGGAGTTGTAGTTCCCAGGAGGCTGCTACAGCATTGGGGCCGCGTGCGCGCTTCTCCTGCGTACGCGCGAACTACTAATGGCCGCCTCACTGTTTCCTGCTCTGTCCCTGCCTTCGCGCGATCACTGCGCATGCGCGAGTCTCTCCGCAATGGCGGCGCCCTCTTCGCTAGCCGCCGGGACCGCAGCAACGCGATCGCGGCCTTAGCAACGGCCCGATCGCGTCCCCGGCAACCAGCCTGCTCGCGGGGATAGCAACCTACTCCCTGCTCCGGCCCCCACCTTTGGAAGCAGCCGTCGGGTCCGTCGCTAGCTCCGGCGGCACCCGCGACCGTGCTGCACCAAGGGAGGGGGGGCTCAAGGAGCTGCTGGAGACCAGGGTTACATTCATGATCTCTGTTTTACAACAAACATATAGTATCTAAAATTCATCACAGACTGCACAAGCTGAGGATAATAGGAAATGGGGTTGAAGCGACTATGATTTGATTATAAACTTTTTAATAGATATCTACATTTTTATAGTGATTTATGTTCAGTGATAAAAGCAGCACACGCGGTGTATTAATGTTTTGTGTCTCCGCTTTTATAATGCAGTCATACTGCAGCTTTAAGGGAATTAATTTTTTGGAGCTCAGTCCAATTTTCAGCTGAGAATCCCAGATTCATTCATTTAATTGGGATGGATATTTGTTTTCCCCTCACGTAGTGTCTGGAATTTCTTTAGAAACTCTATATTGGGAACATGAAAACCAAAAAAAAATGGAAAGCTTTGATGACACTACTTCATCGAAGGCAAAAATAATTTAAATAAAGCCTTTCAGGGAAAGAGAAAAGTCCACTCAGTGCAACGGTAAGAAGAAATGTTCTGGTGCATTCGTATAGGACCTTTTCTAATGAGCATAGAAGGAGGATTCTTGCCATGAAAAAGATATGAGGACTTCAAAGCCATCACAGGAAGAACATTGAGCATCATGATGGCGGTGTCTGCAGGGGTTGAGAGGCACTGAGCTGACATAGAGAAGAATAAGATTCATTACTGAGATATAGCAGCAGCGTGCTGAGAAAAATCCCTCTATATTACAAGGAAACAAGGTTTTGTTGTTTTTTTAGATGAATTTTAGAAATGTTTACCAAGATCGTTTAGGGTCAGTTATTTATTATCTTCATTCAGTAAAGTGCACATTTAAAATACACCGGAGTGTAGACAGGGGTGGCCAACTCCAGTCCTCAAGGGCCACCAACAGGTCAGGTTTTAAGGATATACAGTACCTGCATCAGCACAGGTGGCTCAATCAGTGGTTCAGTCAACAACTGAGCCATTGATTGAGCCACCTGTGCTGAAGCATGGATATCCTTAAAACCTGACCTGATGGTGGCACCTTGAGGACTGGAGTTGGACACGACTGGTGTAGATATTGTTGAGTGTAAATAGGCAGCAAGACAAGACATTCAAAGCATAACATGCCTCGGCGTCAGCATGCAGACAGAGAATTTCCTCTGCTCCTGTTAACTTATGAATGCCACATACATTAAATGCATTGAAGATTGTTTCAGACCATGATTATTTTTTATTTTTTGCAGAAATGTGCGTGGGCGGGTGTCAGTAGTTCACAAGACACAATACTGCCTGGAAAACTTTTGGCTTACTTCCAAAGCAGCCCACACATTTCCATTTGCTGCTTTGAAGTCTTTAGCAGTAGGGGATGAGAATACACAAGGACAGGTGATCACAGCAGTGAAAGTAAAAAGATCAGCAACACAATATATTTCCCTCATGTTCCTCAGGTTGAGGGGAACAAAAGCCGTTGAGGAAAAGATAAGAAAATAATGTATTCTATCTATGAACTATTCAGCCTTCTGATTTTTTTCCCCTCAACGTTTTAGAAATAATGATGCTTATTCAATCATAGAACAGCAAAATCATTGACTTGTAAAGAAAATTATATTTGTTTACTCTCATCCCAGAAATCAAACCATAACAAAATATGTAGCCAGGTAACCCCTGGGTTACTAATTCCGTGCCTAACACATAAATCCTGGTACCAGCGCAGGCACTGTTAGGGTTAAATCTCTTCCCTACTGCAGTAAACAACACCCTAGTAGTGACAGGTGGGAGTGGTGGGGTGGTGTTTCAAGGCCGAGGTACTGCCCATAATAGTGGAGTCGACCTGGGGACCCTCCACTGGTAACACAAAGGAGCTGCAGCCAAATTTAGTGTGTTCTCTCTATTTCTTCCCCCTCTGGGGGAGGAGGTGTTATTCTGTGCTGGACCAGGGACCTGGTTCCAGACCTTCCCTCCCGCAGTGGAGTGGAAGCAGCTACCCCATGCTCCACCAGGGAGTGTGGGGGATTGGGATAGACTTTTGGGGCCTCAAGCCCTGTTAGTTGAGTCCAGGGACACTGCTAAGGACGTGTTGATGTATGCTGCGTACTGATTTGAAGACTAAAGATCAAGTTGCTGTTTTTATACTCTTTCCTGAGGCTGCAGTCTGTCAGGGGGAGGGGGAGAGGTTTTCTATAGAGAACTGCACCTATCTGCGATAGGCCTTGTGGGAATGGAGGTGCTGTACCATAGGAGAAGAGAGCTGTGGATCACCAAAAACCTGGTCTGTTGATTCCCCAACTAACATCGGTGGAAGCTCAGGGCCTTCTGTATACCTGCAGGTGACCACCACAACACCGTGTAACAGTGAGATCTCCCGTCGGTGGGGGAACACTGGTTACAAATATATAAGCAGGTACAGTACCTTTGCATTGCTAAATAAAAATTACTTTTGATAGCGTAAAAGGTTTGATAAAAGTATCTATTATACAGTATGTACAAATTAAATATACATTATTTCAAAATTGTATTTCCATACAGCTATTCATTTTGATTATGGGTTGAGTGATGTGGTTTAGATTACTCAGCTGCTGTATTTATACTGTCCTGTAAAATAACTTTTGGTTACTTTTTTTTAAATTTAAATGGGTTAGTGTTCTGAAGAATAAATTATTACAGATATCTCTGCCATGTACCATTTAAGTAAAATGAATCCCTTTATCATTTTACAAGGGTATGTTTTCATTGGTGTTTATAAATGAAAAAGTTATATGGTTGGGAACAGGTGAGATTATTATGGTAGAGGACTTGCAATTGTGACTTCAGAACAAGAGTTGTACTGTACTGTACACCACTCATTTTCACCCGGTTTGTATATTGTTCATATTTTCTTTAAATACAATACGTAGAGTATGCACTGTGATTTTCTTTATTTAAAACCAAAAAAACTGGAGTATTGCTCAAAAACAGGTGCAAATTGTGACATTTTGACTCTGTATCACTTTGGGGCCTATTCTATAATCCACTTATCGAGCACTTATCGGCCAAAATGCCTACTGCTATTCAGTAAGACTCGTTAAGTGGGTGATAAAGGCATGAATCGACAAATTTTTCAGCCACCATAAACTGATACACACCTTAAAGTGATGTCACATCCCTTTGAACTAATGTGACCTATCACATGGTACAGCAACCATTGGGATTGTCTTCAATCCCATTGGCTGTAATACCATGTGGTTTTAAGGTTGTGACATACCTCCCTTGGAATCACAACATTTAACACAAAAAAAAAGAGACGGGCACATGATACAGTGTACCATCTGACCCTAAAATGTGACATCACAGGCCATGTATTGTATTGTATGTCTTTATTTATATAGCGCCATTAATGTACATAGCGCTTCACAGCAGTAATACATGTGGTAATCAAATAAATAACAGATAATATAAATAACAGATCATGGGAATAAGTGCTTTAGACATAAAAGTAACATTAAGGAAGAGGAGTCCCTGCTCTGATGAGCTTACAGTCTAATTGGTAGGTAGGGAGAACGTACAGAGACAGTAGGAGGGAGTTCTGGTAAGTGCGTCTGCAGGAGGCCAAGCTTTATGTATCATGTGTTCAGAATATCCACAGTGCTATTCATATGCTTCTTTAAGCAAGTGTGTCTTAAGGTGGATCCTAAAGGTGGATAGAGAGGGTGCTAGTCGGGTACTGAGGGGAAGAGCATTCCAGAGGTGTGGGGCAGTCAGTGAAAAAGGTTTAAGGTGGGAGAGGACTTTAGATACAAAGGGGGTAGAAGAAGACATCCTTGAGAAGAACGCAAGAGTCTGGATGGTGCATAACGAGAAATTAGGGCTGAGATGTAAGGAGGGGCAGAAGAGTGTAAAGCTTTAAAAGTGAGGAGAAGAATGGAGTGTGAGATGCGGGATTTGATCGGAAGCCAGGAGAGGGATTTCATGAGTGGCGATGCTGAGACCTAGAAAAGTAGAGTGATTCTGGCAGCAGCGTTTAGGATAGATTGTAGGGGAAAGGCGGGAAGGCCGGACAGCAGGAGGTTACAATAATCAAGACGGGAGAGAATGAGGGCCTGAGTCAGAGTTCTAGCAGTCGAGCAACAGAGAAAGGGCGTATCTTTGTTATATTGTGGAGGAAAAAGCGACAGGTTTTAGATATGTTTTGAATGCGAGAGGCGAATGTGAGAGAGGAGTCGAGTGTGACCCCTAGGCAGCGTGCTTGGGCTACTGGGTGAATGATCGTAGTTCCAACAGTAATGTGGAAGGAGGTAGTAGGGCCAGGTTTGGGAGGAAGTATGAGGAGCTCTGTTTAGGATGATATATATATATATATATATATATATAAAGCCTGTACGTCTCATTTTACCTCAAGAAGCCGACAAGACAACATCCTGTTGTGGATTTACCATGGGGCTTTGGATTGAAAGAAGAAGATTAGAAATAATTACAGATGAAGATAGAAGACGGTGATAGAAGATATAAGAAAGAAATTTTTTTTTTTTTAAACTGATGTTGGTCTTCAAGGTGGATGGCGTTGGATTTCGGGTGATGACGTCGCGGTACGAGAGCTTGCAGATACGCCAGGATTCGGAAGGTGAAGACTTCTAACGGTAAGTAAAATCTTGAATGTATGAAATTGTTTTTTACTCAGGTTTTTTGATTTGTATTCATTTATTTGTATGTATTTGCTTGCCCATTGACACAACTGTATTAATCTGTGCCCTTTTAGGGTACAGATAAATAGAGTGACAGCCAATGCATTTTTTGGCAAATGCTTGTTTTCTATTGGGTGTTATTTTTTATATTTCTGTTGATTGTTTGGATTAAATTGTTTTGAATTTGGCTGGCTTGTTTTTAGAATATTTTAAGATTGGTTAGCGTTTTAAATTAATTATTTGTTTTGTTGGCTACTGGTTTAAATTCATTAATTGTTTTGTTGACTAGTGGTGTAAATACATTATTTATTTTGTTGACTATTGGTTTTATTTGTTTCATAGTTTGCTTGGATAGTTGTTTATTTAATTGTATTGTTTTGGAATAACATAATTTTGCGATTTTAGTGATAGCCTAATAGTACACATCACAATATTTATCTATTTAGTTATTTTATTGTTGGGGTGTTTAGGTGCTTATGTATTTCTTTGATTACTCCTCCCGCAACCTTCCAAACAGGCATAATCACCCAGCCTGTGACTACTACCCCCTTCATCCACCCCCCCCCCGCCCCAAGAAACAGGCTTCTGAGGTATAACCCCTTCATTGCCTTAGTGGCTAGCCGCTACGGTAATGAAGCTTTTTTTAATATAAATTGTAATATTGGTGTAGATGAGCAGGTGGTCTCCGGAGCAGAACTGCATTGATTTGAGCTCCGGGGACCCCCTGCTTCTTGAGATACAGGCCCCCTTATGGGATGCCGGTATCTCCTATGCATTGTATTCCCACGGTCACGTGACACGGGACATTTAAATGCATAGGAAATACCGGCACCCCATTTTTTTATGAACAGTTAAAGCATATGTAGCCCCGATCCCTTGGGTTTCCTTACCGCCCTCTTACCTTGTCGGCAGTCGGGGGTGCCGCCGAAGTCAATGACGGACCCATCGGCTGGCCCCAACGAAGGGAGGGGGAGTATGAGGTGGCAAGCCGGTCGTGGGAGATCGCGGCGCACCCGGTTAGCGGGGGCCGCCATTTTAGATTGCGCAAGCATGGGCAGAGAGATTAGGATAACAGGGGCACTCAGGCAAATTGCGCATGCGCAAAGACAAGTGTGCGAAGCACTAGCCAACCAGGGAAGGCTCTTGAAAGGGACTACAAGTCCCATGAGCCTTAGGATGCACCACCTGACACCAGGGAACCAATAGGGTGTTAGGATCCTCCTGGGCAGGGAAATAGGAAGCTGTCACAGAGCCCACACTAGTCAGTCGGCACCAGGAGAGACTAGGGAAAGATGGTGAGGGTGCAGGGGTCAGTGACCCACTGCATTGGGCCAGCAGCCCCCTGGGCCCCAGTTAGGTCCTGAGCCATATATAGGTTGTGGTGCTTCAGGGACAGGCCCTAGGTTAGGGACCCTGCCCCCTTAGTGTTATACGCAGTACAGTAAGGGACACAGTGAACGCTGCACTTCCCACCAAGAAGCTTGGGATCAGGCCTAGTCCGCAGAGAGAGCGGGACTATATTCAGGGTGGACTGCCCTTACAGATCATCACGCTCTGTCGGGATCCCTCTCAGGTGGAGGCGTTGCACCACGAGATTGCGAATATATATATACCCCAGGCTCTTAGTGCGGAGGCTTTGGTTCCTGCAAGCCATACAGCAGTATTAGCTTCTGTGTTCAGAGGGAAACAGTGCTACACACAGGCCCCTTTTTGTGTCAATGTATCGATGTATCGATGTGCTTTGCTGTAATTTTGCAGCACAGTCAGTGAGCATTTTCGGATGTGGTTACAGGAGGAGGCAGGGGAGGAGGTTGTGGAATACTAAGATATCCAACGCAATTTTCTTTTCGCGTAAAAAACCCCACCAGACCTGAGGTAGCACTATCCTAAGAGAGATCCGCAGCAAATATTTGTTTGACATATTGCACTATATTTTATCCATTCTTCTATTTTACGGTTACTACTTTACTCTCCCCTGACTTGGACGACAAAAGATTATGGGAAGAATTGGTGGAACAATTCTTATAAGGATTTGAGCAGCAATCAGTAGCCTATGTACAGTAGTTATTATAAATTAGTTGTTGTGCAATTTATATCACTGTGCACTGTATATTGCTTTTGTCACATTTTATATTTGTGATTATCCATTCACACTGTACAGTATGCACTTTTTCATTATACACTATTTATGCAATATTTTGTTCTCATTCTGAAGACATATTGCCTATATTCAAAAGTTGTTTAACGTAAGGAGCGCCATTTGTAACATTTCTTTGTATTATATAAGTATGCTGTTTCCTGATTTTTTTTGATGTACAGTAATATTCATTCTGCTGTAACATATTCTGCAGGGGGTGCATTATGGGGAAAAATAACCATTTTAATGGGAGTTTAAGAACTTTCGAATTTGTGATGGCAAAATATTATATAAGTAATGTGTTTCATATTTTCTAATTTAAGATCTACTCCGAAAGTCAGAAAGTGCAGAACATCACAGAAATCTCTGATGGTATATGGCAGGGCTGCACAACACGCGGCCCGCGGGCCGCATGCGGCCCGCCTGGCCTCTCTGTGTGGCCCTCGATGAGATTTAAAAAAAAAAAAAAAACTTTGAAAAAATTTTTTTTTTGAAAAAAAAAAAAACTTTGAAAAAAAAATGGCGCCAATTCCCTGCGGTCCCGGCGCGCATGCGCTAGGCCCGCTCCGTCCCCCCCCCCTTCCCTGCTCCCAACGCGGGGCGGAAGGGGAAGCAACATGCAGCTCCTCTGCGGGCCCGCTCCCCCCCCCTGCTCCCAACGTGGGCCGGAGGGGGAAGCAACACACAGCTCCTCTGCGGGCCCGCTCCCCTCCCCCTTCCCTGCTCCCAACGCGGGGCGGAAGGGGAAGCAACATGCAGCTCCTCTGCGTGCCCGCTCCCCTCCCCCTTCCCTGCTCCCAACGCGGGGCGGAAGGGGAAGCAACATGCAGCTCCTCTGCGGGCCCGCTCCCCCCCCCTGCTCCCAACGTGGGCTGGAGGGGGAAGTAATAATTAAATAATTCAGCTCCTCCAGCGGCCTGCTTCTCACCGCTTCCCTCCGCGGCCAGCTTCTCGCGTCCCCCACGAGCTCACCTCCCGTGCCCTCCTCCCCCCCCTTCCCCCAACCCGTGCCCCCAAGCCCACCTCCCGTCCCGGGCAGCTGCCGCAGGGATATCGGGGGCAGGAGGAGCAAGCGTCCGGCGGCAACCTGCACCCACCCGGGTCAAGGTAAGTCACTGTTAGTCACTGTCACCCACCCACCCACTGTCACCCACCCACCCAGTCACTGTCACCCAGTCACTGTCAAGTCACTGTCACCCACCCAGTCACTGTCACCCAGTCACTGTCAAGTCACTGTCACCCACCCACCCAGTCACTGTCACCCACCCACCCAGTCACTGTCACCCACCCAGTCACTGTCACCCTGTCACCCAGTCACTGTCACCCACCCAGTCACTGTCACCCACCCAGTCACTGTCACCCTGTCACCCAGTCACTGTCACCCACCCACCCACCCAGTCACCCACCCAGTCACTGTCCCACCCTGTCACTGTGTCCCACCCTGTCACTCTTCCCACCCAGTCACTGTTCCCACCCAGTCACTGTGTCCCACCCCGTCACTGTCACCCACCCAGTCACTGTCACCCACCCAGTCACTGTCACCCACCCAGTCACTGTCATAGTCACTGTCACCCACCCAGTCACTGTCACCCACCCAGTCACTGTCAAGTCACTGTCACCCACCCAGTCACTGTCACCTACCCACCCACTGTCACCCACCCACCCAGTCACTGTCACCCAGTCACTGTCAAGTCACTGTCACCCAGTCACTGTCAAGTCACTGTCACCCACCCACCCAGTCACTGTCACCCACCCAGTCACTGTCACCCACCCACCCAGTCACTGTCACCCACCCAGTCACTGTCACCCTGTCACCCAGTCACTGTCACCCACTGTCAGTGTCACTGTCACCCACCCACCCAGTCACCCACCCACCCAGTCACCCACCCACCCAGTCACCCACCCACCCAGTCACTGTCCCACCCTGTCACTGTGTCCCACCCTGTCACTCTTCCCACCCAGTCACTGTGTCCCACCCCGTCACTGTCACCCACCCAGTCACTGTCACCCACCCAGTCACTGTCACCCACCTATCCACCCAGTCACTGTCACCCTGTCACCCAGTCACTGTCACCCACCCACCCAGTCACTGTCACCCACCCACCCAGTCACTGTCAGTGTCACTGTCACCCACCCAGTCACCCACCCAGTCACTGTGTCCCACCCAGTCACTGTGTCCCACCCAGTCACTGTGTCCCACCCAGTCACTGTGTCCCACCCCGTCACTGTCACCCACCCAGTCACTGTCACCCACCCAGTCACTGTCACCCACCCACCCAGTCACTGTCATAGTCACTGTCACCCACCCAGTCACTGTCACCCACCCAGTCACTGTCACCCACCCAGTCACTGTCACCCACCTATCCACCCAGTCACTGTCACCCACCCAGTCACTGTCACCCACCCACCCAGTCACTGTCACCCACCCAGTCACTGTCACCCAGTCACTGTCACCCACCCAAGGGGGAGAGTGATGTGAGGTGCAAGGGGGGGAGAGTGATGTGAGGTGCAAGGGGGGGAGAGGGATGTGAGGTGCAAGGGGGGGGAGAGGGATGTGAGGTGCAAGGGGGGGAGAGGGATGTGAGGTGCAAGGGGGGGAGAGGGATGTGAGGTGCAAGGGGGGAAAGGGATGTGAGGTTCAGGGGGGGAGAGGGATGTGAGGTTCAAGGGGGGAGAGGGATGTGAGGTGCAAGGGGGAGAGGGATGTGAGGTGCAAGGAGGCAGAGGGATGTGAGCTGCAGGGGGGAGGGATGTGAGCTGCAGGGGGTGGTGGGATGTGTGTGGGGTGTAGGGGGGTATTGTGTGTTTGATGTGGAGGGGGGTATTGTGTGTTTGATGTGGAGGGGTGTATTGTGTGTGGGTGAGGGGGAGAGATGGGGGTATGAGAGATAGATGGGGAGTATCGCAATGGTTGATAGTGTTGGGTTCTGGGGGAGATATGAGGATGATGATGGGTGCTGGAGGAGAGATGATGATGATGATGATGATGATGATTTTACCCGTGCGGCCCAATTTATTTTTCCTTGGAGCAGTTCGGCCCTTCGCACTTTACGAGTTGTGCAGGCCTGGTATATGGAGTAATCTTCCAGACACAGTATTTAGCTTTAAATATCATGTAAGTCAGTCATTAAGTTATTGTCTCTCATCACCTGTGTACCAAGGTACTTTGCTTAGAACATTAAGTTTCTGTGAGCAAACTATGTAGGTAATTATTAGATGGTGTTACCAGCAGGAGTCAAATTAAGTAAACAAAATAATGTTACAGTATTTATCAGTTTTAGAATCTTGCTGTTATTTTTCTTCCCATATTACTGTACATGTCCAAACCTGAGATGGGATTAACCTGGGCAACTCAAGAAGCTTCTCACAAAATGTACCAAACTATTAAGGTATTGATCGCCTACTTAATACAGTACATAGCCCCAGAATGTTGTTGATATTAAATATTCTAGCAACTCGCCCAGACTTGATTATAACAGGAATTCAGAAGAGCAAGCTGAATTGAGACTGCTGTCAGATATCACACCGACACAAAGAAAGCACAGTTTGTCAAACTTAAGTTGTCAAGGTCTGTTCTGGAGAATGGAGAATCTGACGGAAGGAATGTCAACATCGTGTACGCGGTTTCTAAAAGGCATTTGTCTGATTAGGTCAAATCTATTTTTATGTCTTCATTGGCATTCGGTAAACAATAGAAGTACTATTAAAAAGTCACTACAGTACTATCTGCCCTTGCACATTTAATTACTGTAAGTCTTTGCCAAAACATATTGAAACATCAGTCTCCCTGGCTGTTTTCATTTGAATGTTTTATGCTGTACTGAGCCAGGGTGTCTCTTATAATGCAACCACTACAACCTCACCTCTTACAGTCACCTAATTCTCTAGAAATGTCAAAATTCCTTCCCAGGGAGACTTACATTACAGCCAGTGTCATGGTAAAGAAACTGTCACGTAACAGGGTAATCTCACTGCCAGACGTCCCCGAACCATGCCAAGTTGGGTTACTATCCACTGCCACCAGAGCCTGTAGGGTAGGCTCAGTTCTTCCCTATCCCCAACCTTTCTACTAGTGGAGACTGCTCCATGACCAAGGTTACTACTAGCCAGACTCAATGTGCTAATACATTTTAGGATTTATTAGTAACAAGGTATAGCAACAAGGTACCCAACACCCCATTACAGATAAAACATGAAAGCACAATTACTCACAAAAAGAGCTAGTCCACTTTCCCTCCAGGATGCCACTGAAGTTTGGCAGTCCTGGGCATAAAAAAGGATTGTGCTAGTAGCACTAATGCTAAACTAAAAAAATGTAGTGTAACCTACACACTAATAGTGATACCCTATGAGCTGTATACTTATAGGGAAGGCTGCCAGGAATAAATTATTAATCAAACCATACACATGAAAAAACAAAGAAATAATCCGGTGCCTAAAACAAATATTCAAATGTGGTGAAAAAATAAGTGTGAATGGCGCTCGTGCAAACAATATACAGTGATTACAATATAAACCTGTGATACAGAGTTGGTAAGGTAGTCCTTGAGCTGCCTGAAAGGTTGATCTGGTATCTCCCAACCAGATATGAAGTCTGTGTGGATAAACCTCCTATGGCGCTGAGGAAAGAATGGACGTGGATTATTGTGCAAAAGTTCTTTTCTTGAGCTGAAAACCTCAGAAAGGGAAGACAAAAAAAGGCAAAAAACACTGCAATAGTGTATTACCCAGGGACATGCTATAGTATATAAAATGAGAGCATTTATTTAATAAAACAATTTGTATAACAATGAATATAAAACAATTAATAAAACAGTTTATAAACTTCCAGGGAGGACAAGGGTCACTGTGGCAAGTAGCCTCCTGGCTACTCAGCCTTGTGTGATGGGGACCACCACCTGCCAAAACTAGATGCCCCAAACTCCCTGTAAGTGTTCTGCCACTTTACCAGACTTCCATGGGGACAGTGGTCACTGTGGCTAGTAGCCTCTTGGCGAACTGTGTGGTGGGAACCGCCACCTGCCGAAGCTGGCTGCCCAAGTCACTTTGACCCTTCCTGGAGGCCACTGAGGCTTAGCGCTACAGGTAACTCTCCTCCTGAAAGAGCATGATGGTGTCCTCAGACATAGTCCACAGGAGTTTCTCTCCAATGTGACTTACCCCAACACTCTTAGAGATTCTCCCCGAATCTCCTCCGACTCTCTGCCAAGCTACAATCCAGAGATTGTCCCTGAATCTCCTTTGAGTCTCCACACAGGAGCTCTCACAAAGTCCCCCACCAGCTCTCTAGTCCATCAAGGCTGGCCTGGTTATTTTAGGAACACCAGGTGTAGCCAATCAGTGGTGGGCTAATCACAGATGGGATGGAGTCCATGGTTCCCTGTAGAGCTTGGCTCTGAGCTGTTGGTGTGAACAATGCTCCAGATTTGAAATGTGATTCCCCTCAGTATGAGGCCAACCTCCTCCCAAAACCCAACAATGACCACAAAAAAGAAACCATGTTACCATTCTCATACAATGGGACTAGTACACAATGGCAGGCTTCAATACAATCAATGAACCTGAAGAGAAAGAACTCAGTTTAAAGTAGCACTCTATTATCTGTAGTAGGATGGTGTGGTTGATTTAAAAATAAATCTTTATTGAATTAAATGTTAAAATATTGGTGCATGGAATGGAATAAAAAGATCAATGGACACTCTGTCTGATGACTCAGAGTGTTTCACATATAGTGATGACAACTTGTGTCTAATAGCTGGAACAGTGCCAGCTGTAGCAGGTCGCTACCATTGATTAGACAGCTGTTAGCAGTCTAGAGATGACAGTGTTAGATGTGCTAATAGATGAGTAGTTGCATTCCCCCTGGCCAAAAGAGGAACGTAGTGTACACAGAGGCGGATTAGTTTCAATTGCTATTTGATATAGCCTAGAGCAGCAGAGTATGCTGCATAGTAGGAGGGTGATGGTCTGTAACTTAGTTTGAAAGATTCTGCTAATTGGCAAGTCAGCTTTAACTGTTCTGCCTAACCCCTGTTAGGAGTGTACAGCTCTGTCTTTCTTACAGTGGATCCTTGTATTAAACCCCCATGCTGACAGTTGCTGTGAGCAGTAGATTCAGAGTTCCACTGATGCTGGGGTGAGTCAGCTGCAGGTATTTTACCTAACCCCTGTAAGGAGTGTGCAGCTCTGTCTTGCGTTCAGTGGACCCTTGTATTCAAGCCCCATACAAACAGTTACTGTGGAGAGTAAATTCAGAGTTCCACAGATGCTGGGGTAAGTATCCCTGCTGGCTAATTGTCAGCTGGAAGCATGAACCTTTATGTGCACAGAGTACTTTCCTGGATAGTATGCCTGTAATCAGATTAAGTAGATGGCGATCTGAACCATTCACCTCAATAATCGCAGCCTTGTAACTAAGTGTAGTCTACCCCCTAAGAAGCAAACCTGACACTGTCCATAAGTTAAAAGAGCCCTGGTCGACGATCGTTTCGCGTCTGCTGCTTTTTCAAAACTTCTGGGCTGCTTGAGGTTCCTTTACCTATCCTACCCCTCCCCCTCCTTTCCCACGGTATATATTCAATACAATCACTCAGTGATTGCATCTACTCTTACACAAGTGCAGTTCCGGGTAAGTCTTGAGTGGTCCCAACCTCCCAAATCACTCACTGGTTTAAAGTCCAAATGTCCAGTGTTACCCAGGCATCTCCCATTTGCGCAATTTTAACCGTGATCTTCTATATATAATTCTGTCACAGAAACCATATTTTGTCACATACTGTTAGTATTAATTGGCTCATTAATAGAAAAGTTGCCATCATTCATTCTGAAATTGGGAAAATTATGGTTGTACTTTAGGAAACTATCCCCCTCCCCCACTCCCACACACACCCTACAGATACAAATATGTATCAGTAGGCATTTCTGCCTTAACATCAAATTATTTTTACTACACAGAACCTTTCTCTACATATACAGGCATACCCCGCATTAACATACGCAATGGGACCGGAGCATGTATGTAAAGTGAAAATGTACTTAAAGTGAAGCACTACCTTTTATCCACTGCATGTACTATACTGCAATCATCATATATGTGCATAACTGGTGTAAATAACGCATTTGTAACAGGCTCTGTAGTCTCCCTGCTTGCGCACAGCTTCGGTACAGGTAGGAAGCCGGTATTGCTGTTCAGGACGTGCAGACAGGCGCATGCGTGAGCTGCGTTTGCCTATTGGACGATATGTCCTTACTCGCGAGTGTACTTCAAGTGAGTGTCCTTAAACCGGGGTATGCCTGTACAGCATTTTCAGAGAATTGAAGTTATTTTGCTTATAGCTAGCACAGTGTGTTATCAGTTGAAAGGAATGTTGTTATATCTTATTTTCTCTTATCTGGTGCATAATCCCCATGGATGTAGATTATGAATTGTCTCTTTAATCTTTATTATATTTCCATTAAACATTTTAGTGCATTACAAATTACACATATTTACTAAGCTGTTGCTACATATGACACCTTCCATCACGGCTTAGTAAATATGGGCCCTTATGCCCATTGTAATGAATGGAAGGTGTCTTATGGAGTAATACTGCTTACTAAATATAGTGTTTTAATGGCCTTTGAATGGGCTGTAAGGTATCACACCATACAGAATAAGGGCCTTAAAGTGCAGAAATATTCCCTTTTTCTTTGTTTTTGTTTGTTTATGCTGACTTTCCTCTCCTCCCAGTTCACTTCACGTCTTCTACAGTAGGTCAGGGGTGTGCAAACTGGGGGGCGTGGCGGTTTGCAGAAGCCCTGCACTCTTCCCCAAGGCATTTAAATTAAATCCTAGGGGACCGTGCGAGGCCTCTGCAACTTCACTTACCGTGACTCAGTCGGCATAATATTGAAGGACACCAGTTCCACAGGCTCAGTACCACAAGATTGGTGTAAAGCAGACGTGGTGCCTGTATTTAAAAGGGGAGCTAGATCACAACTGGGGAATTACAGACCTGTAAGCCTGACTTCAATAGTGGGGAAACTACTTGAAGGTTTAATACGGGATAATATTCAGGAATACCTAAAGGTAAACAAAATCATTAGAAATAGTAAGCATGGATTTATGAAGGATAGATAATGCCAAACTAACCTTATTTGTTTCTTTGAGGAGGTAAGTAGGAATTTAGACCAGGGTAATGCAGTTGATGTTGTCTACTTAGATTTTGTAAAGGTGTTTGATTTGGTTCCACACAAGAGGTTGGTGTACAAAATAAAGCAAATTGGACTCAGTAATAATATATGCACCTGGATTGAAAAATGGTTGAAGGATAGACAACAGAGGGTTGTCATAAATGGAACTTTTTCAGGTCGCGCTAAAGTCGTGAGTTGAGTATCTCAGGGATCGGTACTAGGACCCCTGCTTTTTAACTTGTTAACTAATGACCTTGAGGTTGGCATCGAGAGCAAAGTCTCCATCTTTGCTGATGATACTAAATTGTGTAAGGTAGTAAAATCAGAGCAGGATGTAATTTCTCTCCAGAAGGACTTGGAGAGAGTAGAAACGTGGGCAGGTAAATGGCAGATGAGGTTTAATGCAGATAAATGTAAGGTTATGCATTTGGGATGCAAGAATAAAAAGGCGACTTACAAATTAAATGGAGATATATTGGGGGAATCCTTGATGGAGAAGGATTTAGGAGTGCTTGTAGACAGCAGGCTTAGCAATAGTGCCCAAAGTCATGCAGTAGCTGCAAAGGCAAACAAGATCTTACCTTGCATTAAATGGGCAATGGATGGAAGGGAAGTAAACATAATTATGCCCCTTTACAAAGCATAAGACCACACATTGAGTATGGAGTACAATTTTGGGCACCACTCCTTAGAAAATACATTATGGAACTAGAGAGAGTGCAGAGAAGAGCCACCAAATTAATAAAGGGGATGGACAATCTAACTTATGAGGAGAGGCTAGCTAATTTAGATGTATTTACATTAGAAAAGAGGCGTTTAAGAGGGGATATGATAACTATATACAAATATATTCGGGGACAGTACAAGGAGCTTTCAAATGAATTATTCCTCTCCAGGGCAGTACAAAGGACTCGGGCATCCCTTTAGGTTGGAGGAAAGGAGATTTCACCTGCAACAAAGTAAAGGTTTTTTTACAGTAAGGGCAGTTAAAATGTGGAATTCATTACCCATGGAGCCTGTGATGGCAGATACAATAAATTTGTTCAAAAAAAGGTTGGACATCTTTTTAGAAAGGAAAGGTATGCAGGGATATACCAAATAAGAACACAGGGAAGGATGTTGATCCATGGATTAATCCGATTGCCAATTCTTGGCGTTGGGAAGGAATTTATTTTTCCCCTTATGTGATAATTGGATATTAGACTGGGTTTTTTTGTTTGCCTTCCTCTGGATCAATAAGTAAGTATAGATATAGGATAATGTTTCTGTTGTCTAAATTTAGCATAGGTTGAATTTTTCAACCTCATCTACTATGTAACTATAAATAATAATAATTGTTCTTGTATAGCGCTGCTAGTTTTACGTGGCGATTTAGAGAGACATTTTGCAGTCCCTGCCCCGTGGAGCTTACAATCTTTGTTTTTTTTGTGCCTGAGGCACAGGGAGATAAAGTGACTTGCCCAAGGTCACAAGGAGTCGACACTGGGAATTGAACTAGGTTCCCCTGCTTCAAAATCAGAACTAGTCAGTGTATTTACTCACTGAGGATAGAGTTAGAGAAGTTATGCCTTCTCTATTAAATAGACCTAAACTATGTGGTGAAAAAACTACGATTATTGTATAACTTGCCGTTCAAACCTTTTTATATTTTGTATTTTAAACTGAAAATACCTGCATAGTATGAAACATTCAAGAGAAAGTACTTTGGCTTAAGCCCTGTGATAACTGCTATTCCACATGAGATTTCCTTCTTTTTTTACCTTTTATGGAACACTTGCTTCTTGTTCTATAAGAGATAACTTAAGATAACATAACAATGTGATTACATTGCTTGCTTAATGTGAATTCCCAGCCATGTGCTTGTAAGTCTATTGAAATCATTCCTCAAACTCCACATAAAAAATTGCATTCTCTCAATCAAAAACGGAAAATGGACTAGATTTTTATAGAAACACAAATGTATTTAATTTTAACGCATGTACAGTATGCGTAGTACTCATGGTGCCCATAAGCACATATACTATTGATATGCAGTATGAAAATAATGGGTTTGATATACCTTGTCAATGACATTTAAGACACCAGATGCCTTTACTTTAAAAATGTACTGTAGATATGTGATAAGATGAACCAAAAATGCTTGGAACACACACAAGACCTTTTTTTACAGCTATAGGATATTTACAGAATAAAACCCTGCAATCAAATAAAATTTACGGTTTAAGAGTAAGAGAAATATGTTGTCAGTATCTAAGGTTTTTTAGGGTTCTTTGTGATTTTTTTTGTACATTTTCTGTAAATGTTGTATTTAGTAGGACATTTTCATAAAAGTTCACATTGCTTGAAAAAAAAATAGCAAAGTTATGCCCTAATGACCTTTTAATGCTTGGCAATAATTTTACGTGAAGCTTGCTGATTTATGTGAAAATATTCACTAAAAAGGGCACATTTTGTCTCGTTTGCAAATACATTTTGGTGAAAAAGGTGTACATTTTAATTCTTTACCAACAGTTTTCAAAAATGTGGGACTATTAAAAGCTAGGGATTAACAGCTTCATTTTTTAACAGGTACAGCTAGGGATCAACTGTGTTGGTTCTGTGAGTTACCTTCCACTGGCATTTGCAGTGAATGAAAGAAAATGTTTGATTTGAATGCTAATATTCATTGGTGTATTAATTATTCACGTCTCTGCATGTGTATTGGTATAATACAGTATAGACCATGGGTGCGCAAATTTTCCCCGTGCGCACCCCTGCCTGCTCTCCTCGGTGCCTCTCACCCCCCCCCCCCCGACCCTGGTGTCAAATGACGCACAGGGTCATGGGACGTAATTTAACGCCGGGTTACCAGGACGGCGCATTGCTGGAAGGGAATTTAATTTAAATGCCTGGGGCAGAGCACGGGACCTCTATAACTGCTGCCCCCCTCCCCCCCCCCAGAAAATCTAGCGCCCCCAGTTTGCGCACTGCTGGTATAGAGTCTAAGCATTCATGCACTTCTACTTTACTACCAACTACATATGGTCTGCAGCAGGGCTCTTGAACCAGTTCTCCAAAGGTGCCAAATCAGAAATCATTGAGGCGTTGAAGGACCACAACCTTATATAATATATTTTTGAACACATGTAAAAATATTAAAACATATTTCAACCTTTTGCAAGCATGTATAACATCTGTACCATATATATTTACATTACCTTTACGTACAAGTGCGTTTTAGTGGGAAGAATGAAACTTGGCTCCTGCTAATTTCATACTAGCTGCTTGGGCAGCTGAGGCCGAGGGTACATCATGGCCTTTCTCGGGCGCCGTTTGACCTGCGAGCCGCCAGTTGAAGAGTCCTGGTCTATAGGATTATATTAGGAAGGTGAAGACCACCAGAAAGAGAAATTATATGCAATAAGAGTCAATTGTAACTTTTGTGTGAGTGCATTTATAATATCAGAAGGGATGGGATTACATACATATACCCACAGCTTCCTTTAGGCCAGAGAATGAAGCAGCCTATCATGTCCCAATCATTTACTGTACATATACTTATACAGTAGCAATTAGAAACATTTTTGCCTTGTCAACTCCCAGACTTAAGAAGATTAACAACCTATTGTACAAACTAGTGTAAGGCCGAATACAAATATGTTTATAAATGAATTAATAATGTTGTGATTTCTCTTAAATAGTTTCATCTGCTGTAAGCACAAAAGAGCAAACAATTACTTTGATTGTGTTTCATTCCTTATAATAGTATAGAAAATTACTGGTGTGAAGTACTGTACAACCATATGGGAACCAAAATATTGGACTGATAATATAATTAATCAACTGTATGATTTATTAAGTTGCTCTTTAAATATTTACTACAGTATACTGTATGTGCTTTTTGTGTGAAAGTTTTCACGTTCCATTTGGAGGTATGCCAAGTTAACACTACGCTCCAGGCACCAGTGTTTGATTTATGGTTCCTTGATTTGTGGCTTGGTAAATTTCTAACTGTACAGTAGATACATTTTCTAAAGATGCAGTCTAGTGACATCTATTGTGCTACATATCTGTTGTAGATATTATTTTGAATCTGTTAAAAGTTCATTTGTGCATTATTTAAGGTTGTTGCTACAGGTATTTGAAGCAGTCAGCCAAGGTGTGTGCAGCGGGGTGGAAAACATAGTTAGGGCTCCAGGCATTAACTTTTACACGTTCTAGAGGAAGTTGCAATGTACAGGTTACTGTTATGCATACAGTAGATAATGTGCAATGCATTTTAGGCGTTGTAATATTTCATTATTTCTTACAGTATGTCTTATTCAAACCTCTTACATTAACCACCTGCCAGTCACAGGGTAAGATTTCCTCTGCTTTACTCATAGACAGGAAAAGTTTTTGCTAGAACATCAATTAATATTCTCCCAGCATGTTGAGGTGTCAATAAGCAGAATGAGAGAGTTACGCGATTCACACACAATGAGGTGCATCAGATTCCATTTAATATTTCTGCAATTTTGTCTATATAAAAGTTTATATACTATACAGCTACACTTTAAAAAATACTATATATATATATATATAAAATCAAACGTTATTGTCCATAAAATGCAGCTAGCCTACTTTATAGAATGAAGATGTCCATCAACATACTTCATACAGTGAATAATCTTGAAAGTTTAAAAGGTTGAGATAATGCAAAATTACTTCTGACACAGAGGAATACATCACGTTCACAGCAAGTCTGTCTGGTAACATCCCTCATGAGTTAAAAGTCCTGAAAACCTGACCTCTTGGGAGTTTTGAGGACTAGAGTTGAGCACCACTGCATTACAGCACACTTTTTGTCTGCTGATTCATGAATCCCTATGGATACCATGTAGGATGGAAACATGTTAACTCTAACAGTAGAAAAATGTATCTTGCATACTAAACTTTTACAGTCCCTATTTTTGTTGAACTCTTTAAGATAATGGGCCTTGACAACATCTTGTGCCCCACTTCTTTTCCCATTTTCTGTGCCTTAGGGAGTTATTCCCTCTGCTTGTAAACAACATCTGTGCTTAAAAATGTGCAGCATTGTTTCTCTACAGTTTTCAAAACTCATATCCCTATGAATATGACAGACATAAATAATAAAGAGAAATAAAGTTACTGGGGAAAATGAAACATGCAAAGACTGGACAGATACACTGAAAAAGAGGAACATATTAGAAATAAAGGTTGTTATTGATACACAAATGTGGGTATTTTACTGGACAAGAAAAAAAGTGCAACGAATTTAAGGGAACAACTCCATGTTTTCATATTTCCTACAATTTGCCATTTAAAAAGTTGTTAAAATCTATAGTTGGGGGATCCGGTCCATAGTTTCGTATACAGTACATACTGTATGCGTGTGAATTTTTTTAATGCCTGGAATAGATTTATCTTGGTCTATTACTGTAGTTACACTGTATACACCAACAGATCCATATATAATTTGGCATAAGAATGTACAGATGCAGCCACTAGAATTAGATCACTTGCCTTGGAAAATCTGGGGAAATCTCACTGTTAATGCCTCAACATTTCTGTGAGATTCCTAATGGCCCATCGAATTAACACAGTGGGGGGTCCCTGCAGTCCCATTCATACTTTTCAACCTGTCTGATGAGCCAGCTGGAGACTGGTTAATTGTCTGTAGCTGCAATTAACCAGCTGCATGCTGGTTCCTTAGACAATACAGGCTTTCTGTTGAAGCTCTTTTAGTCAGGGGGTCTGCCCTGTCACAGGGAGATAAAGTAAACAGGGCAGCCATATGAGAAACCGGAGCTGCCGATGTGGGGCTGCACACCCAAAAAGTGGAAGTGTGCAATCCTCGGTCTGGGTACAAAATGTTATGACGAGATCTGAAACAAAAAGAGGATGAATGAGTGGACCTCCTAAAAACTGATGGTCAGTATTGGGACCTCCGTCCCTTATCTATGACAGTCCCTGAAGTCATTAAATGAGAGGAAGAAGAGCATATTCTCTATTAAGCCTGTGTGGTGTCATACTGCCCAACTTTGAAATCATGTAGGACTCCCTATATTTCAGGCATTTCATCCACTCACTACTTTGATGTGCTCTTGGGCCTTGTACCTCAGTTGACTAACCCCATACCCAGCTTGTGTGTAATTTGCAGACGTAGGGGCCTCTGTTACCTTACACCTTATGTTAGACTTATCCAGGCTTATACTGTTCTTTATTTTTCTATTTGTCTACCGTACATATATGAGGCCAGAAGGACACTTAATTAAGTATACAACATACTCTGAATTGCAAGTGTAATACATTTTAATCTGGAAACTTTTTTCCAGTCCTGGGATGTGTCAAGTTGTTTCCCTTCTGTACGTTGTTGCACTGGGCGCAACTAAATCAAGGAAATGTGCCGATTTTGGGAGTAGAAAGGAATTGGGTGGCACTATTTGTATTATAGCAAAAATCAGCTTTGACCATCTTGTCTCTAATGTTATTTCCTCATCAATAAGACAGAAAGGGAGCAGGGCAAATGTGGGTAATCTCCAAACACTCCTGGAGGATGTGCCAATGTTTATTGATTATTTTCCGTATAGCTCAGCTATCCGTGCTGTCAGTGGTACAGTAAAAATAAAAGGGATTCTGCTATTCTTCTGAGATGCAATAGACTTAACTTCAGCTCTTTCCTGATGCAAAAAGTAATAGTAATAACCCTTACTCTCAACCTTGTTTGACACCTCCTTTAGACTAGTATGTGCAATGCAACAGACGACAGAGAAGCCCAATGCTACATCCAACATGACAGAAATACACAGTAAAATACTTATATATTCTCTTGAAATAGGGTAATTTAGTTTAACGCTTTGGCCAAAGGGTTAAACTAAATGACCCTATTTCAAGAGAATATATAAGTATTTTACTGTGTATTTCTGTCATGTTGGATGTAGCATTGGGCTTCTCTGTCGTCTGTTGTATACATATGCCACGCTCAATAGCACTCCATTTTGACACTTATATACATATATAATATATATATTGTGGGGGTGTAGTATGTGCAATGACAAAGTCAGTTACAATTGTTTTTTCCCAAGGAATTGACTATGTGGTAATAAGTATAGTGTTCACCCTCTCAGAACCCTAATGAGAAGGTGAAAACTGGAAAAAAGAAGTACATTTTCTGCGTCTATTGGCTTGGTGTATATATCAGTGTGAAGTTTATCCTCGTGTCTGTACACAGGTGGAGCATAGGCATGTCTATCCTAATTTATTCAAGTGAATTCTACATGGGTGTACACCTGTTTAATGGCTGTTGTTTTTTAACAAGACTTCTTGTGTGATCCAGGTGCAAATCCAAAACATACTTGAAACGAGAGGTAACTCTCAATGTATTACTTCCTGGTAAAACATTTTATAAATAAATCAGACTACACTATAGGAACACAGATTTTGATGAACCGTGGCTCATTGTGCTGGTCTATTAATGCACAGCCATTCCCTGACTCACAATGCTATAGATAATAGACCAGGAGGCAGGATTAGAAGGGAACGAATGTAATGGGTTCTTAAAGTTGCAGACAAAGGGTCACAACCCAAAAAGTTTCATTTTGAAAGGTGTCTGATGAGGCAAATATCTGGAAAGGTTACGCACACATCATTTAAGCACAGCTGTACAATCTATATATTCGCAATCACGCTAATCTAAGACCTAATTAGCATAATTTTAGACTGTAGCGGGAATTCTAAAATGCATCAGAAACACAGAAATTAGGTTCATGCAGCACAAATATATTTATTCCAACACTACATTGGCATTTTCCCCAAAACTCTTAGGGGCTGATTATGTGTGATACGAAGTGACCGATCTGGTAGTTTTCTGACACAATTTCTCCGGTGAAAAAGCCCCAATCAACCGCTTCGGATCATATAGAATCAGCCCCTAAATTGGCCCCATACTGCAACACACGCAAAATGCATCCTTCAGTGGGAGTAGCACCCAAGATATGATTAGAAAAACTAACTTAATGTGCCATAGCTATTTGTGTATTGTATTTGTCACAGTATGTTACATGGTAATACTTTATCTACTATATATTTCTGAAAGTGTCCGATGTGTCCGGGTCTGTATGTGTCTCCCTGTGCCCCTCCCCGTGTCCCTAGCGGCAATCTCATTAGACCTTGGGCCAGGCCAATGAGATTGCTCCCTTTGGCCGCCCGCCCCCGCACACCTCTCATTGGCCTGAGGCAGAGTGAAGGGCGCACACACACACACACACACACACACCACTACACACACACACACACACACACACACACACACACACACACACACACACACACACACACACACACACACACACACACACACACACACCACTATACACACACACACACACACACACACATCACTATACACACACACACACACACACACACACATCACTATACACACACACATCACTATACACACACACAAATCACTATACACACACACATCACTATACACACACACACACACACACACACACACACACACACACACACACACACACACACACACACACACACACACACACACCACTATACACACATATACACACACACACACACACACATCACTATACACACACACACACACACAGACATAACTATACACACACACACACACACACACACACACACACATCACTATACACACACACACACACACACACACACACACACACACACACACATCACTATACACACACAACCCCCCCACACACACGGTATTACATACATTAGCGGGGCTCACAGTGTTAGCAGCACATCTCCCGCTCTCTTCCCCACCGGTCCCGGAGGCTCCGCCTCTTCCTCCGCCTCTCCCTGTTTCCCGCGCTTTCACCCCCCCCCCCCTCGTCCACGTGGGAGCTGCCGGACGGGTGAGGGAGCTGCCGGACGGGTGAGGGAGCGGCCTTCACCTCCCCTGACCCCCCTTCACCTTCCCTCACTCACTTCCCCTCCACCCCCCCCCCCCGGCGCCGCTACAGTCAGCGGGGGAGCGGAGTGAGCGAGCGCGCGCCAGGGACACAGCGGGGGAGCGGCCACAACGCGCTGCCTCCCGCCTCAGATCCACGTGGGAGTTGCCGGACGGGTGAGGGAGCGGCTGGACGGGTGAGTGTGCGGCCTTCACCTCCCCTCACCCACCCCTCACTCCACTTCCCCTTCCTTCCACCTCCCCTCCACCTCCCCTCCCTCCACCCCCCCTCTACCCCCCCTTAACCTCCCCTCCACCCCTCCACCCCCCCCTTAACCTCCCCTCCACCCCTCCCCCCCTTCACCTCCCCTCCACCCCCCCCCCCCTTCACATCCCCTCCACCCCCCCCTTCACCTCCCCTCTACCCCTCCCCTCCCCCCCTTCACCTCCCCTCCACCCCCCCCTTTACCTCCCCTCCACCCCCCCTTCACCTCCCCTCCACCCCCCCTTCACCTCCCCTCCACCCCCCCTTCACCTCCCCTCCACCCCCCCCTTCACCTCCCCTCCACCCCCCCCTTCACCTCCCCTCCACCCCTACCCTCCACCCCCCCCCTTCACCTCCCCTCCACCCCCCCCTTCACATCCCCTCCACCCCCCTTCACCTCCCCTTCACCCCCCTTCACCTCCCCTCCACCCACCCCTTCACCTCCCCTCCACCCCCCTTCACCTCCCCTCCTCCACTCCCCTCCACCCCCCCCTTCACCTCCCCTCCCCTCCACCCTCCCCTTCACCTCCCCTCCACCCCCCCTTCACCTCCCCTCCACCCTCCCCTCCACCCCCGCTTCACCTCCCCTCCACCCCCGCTTCACCTCCCCTCCACCCCCGCTTCACCTCCCCTTCACCCCCGCTTCACCTCCCCTCCACCCCCGCTTCACCTCCCCTCCACCCCTACCTTCACCTCCCCTCCACCCCCACCTTCACCCCCCCCTCCACCCCCTTCACCCCCACCTTCACCCCCACCTTCACTCCCCCCTTACAACCTCCCACCTCCCCACCACCTCCCCCCCTTACCACCACCTCCCCCCCTTACCACCACCTCCCCCCCTTACCACCTTCCCACCACCTCCCTCGCTTCCCACCTTCCCACCACCTCCCCCCCTTCCCACCACCTCCCCCCCCTTACCACCACCCCTTCACCTCCCCTCCACCCCCCCTTCATCTACCCTCACCCCCCCTTCACCACCCCCCAGCCCCCCACCTCCACCCTTCCCACCTACCCCCTCCACCCCCCCTTCACCTCCCCTCCGCCCCGCCTTCACCTCCCCTCCGCCCCCCCCTTCACCTCCCCTCCGCCCCCCTTCACCTCCCCTCCACCCCCCCCATTCACCTCCCCTCCACCCCTCCCCTCCCCCCCATTCACCTCCCCTCCACCTCCCCTTCACCTCCCCTCCACCCCCCCTTCACCTCCCCTCCACCCCCCCTTCACCTCCCCTCCAGCCCCCCCTTCACCTCCCCTCCACCCCCCCCTTCACCTCCCCTCCACCCCTCCCCTTCACCTACCCTCCACCCCCCCCTTCACCTACCCTCCACCCCCCCCTTCACCTACCCTCCACCCCCCCCTTCACCTCCCCTCCACCCCCCCTTCACCTCCCCTTCACCCCCCTTCACCTCCCCTCCACCCACCCCTTCACCTCCCCTCCACCCCCCTTCACCTCCCCTCCTCCACTCCCCTCCACCCCCCCTTCACCTCCCCTCCCCTCCACCCCCCCTTCACCTCCCCTCCCCTCCACCCTCCCCTTCACCCCCCCTCCACCCCCCTTCACCTCCCCTCCACCCCCCTTCACCTCCCCTCCACCCCCCCTTCACCTCCCCTCCGCCCCCCCCTTCACCTCCCCTCCGCCCCCCTTCACCTCCCCTCCACCCCCCCCATTCACCTCCCCTCCACCCCTCCCCTCCCCCCCATTCACCTCCCCTCCACCTCCCCTTCACCTCCCCTCCACCCCCCCTTCACCTCCCCTCCACCCCCCCTTCACCTCCCCTCCAGCCCCCCCTTCACCTCCCCTCCACCCCCCCCTTCACCTCCCCTCCACCCCTCCCCTTCACCTACCCTCCACCCCCCCCTTCACCTACCCTCCACCCCCCCCTTCACCTACCCTCCACCCCCCCCTTCACCTCCCCTCCACCCCCCCTTCACCTCCCCTTCACCCCCCTTCACCTCCCCTCCACCCACCCCTTCACCTCCCCTCCACCCCCCTTCACCTCCCCTCCTCCACTCCCCTCCACCCCCCCTTCACCTCCCCTCCCCTCCACCCCCCCTTCACCTCCCCTCCCCTCCACCCTCCCCTTCACCCCCCCTCCACCCCCCTTCACCTCCCCTCCACCCCCCTTCACCTCCCCTCCACCCCCCCTTCACCTCCCCTCCACCCCCGCTTCACCTCCCCTCCACCCCCGCTTCACCTCCCCTCCACCCCCACTTCACCTCCCCTTCACCCCCGCTTCACCTCCCCTCCACCCCCGCTTCACCTCCCCTCCACCCCTACCTTCACCTCCCCTCCACCCCCACCTTCACCCCCCCCCCTCCGCCCCCTTCACCCCCACCTTCACCCCCACCTTCACTCCCCCCTTACAACCTCCCACCTTCACTCCCCCCTTACAACCTCCCACCTCCCCACCACCTCCCCCCCCCTTCCCACCTTCCCACCACCCCCCCCCCCCTTACCACCACCTCCCCCCCTTACCACCACCTCCCCCCCTTACCACCTTCCCACCACCTCCCTCGCTTCCCACCTTCCCACCACCTCCCCCCCTTACCACCACCTCCCCCCCTTACCACCACCCCTTCACCTCCCCTCCACCCCCCCTTCACCTCCCCTCCACCCCCCTTCACCTCCCCTCCACCTCCCCTCCACCCCCCCTTCACCTCCCCTCCACCCCCCCTTCACCTCCCCTCCACCCCCCCTTCACCTCCCCTCCACCCCCCCTTCACCTCCCCTCCACCCCCGCTTCACCTCCCCTCCAACCCCGCTTCACCTCCCCTTCACCCCCACTTCACCTCCCCTCCACCCCCGCTTCACCTCCCCTCCACCACTCCCCTACACCCCCCCTTCACCTCCCCTCCACCCCCCCTTCACCTCCCCTCCACCCCCCCTTCACCTCCCCTCCACCCCCCCTTCACCTCCCCTCCACCCCCCCTTCACCTCCCCTCCACCCCCGCTTCACCTCCCCTCCACCCCCGCTTCACCTCCCCTTCACCCCCACTTCACCTCCCCTCCACCCCCGCTTCACCTCCCCTCCACCCCTACCTTCACCTCCCCTCCACCCCCACCCCCACCCCCACCTTCACCCCCCTTCACCCCCCCTCCGCCCCCTTCACCCCCACCTTCACCCCCACCTTCACTCCCCCCTTACAAACTCCCACCTCCCCACCACCTCCCCCCCTTCCCACCTTCCCACCACCTCCCCCCCTTCCCACCACCTCCCCCCCTTACCACCACCTCCCCCCCTTACCACCACCTTCCCACCTTCCCACCACCTCCCACCTTCCCACCTTCCCACCACCTCCCCCCCTTCCCACCTTCCCACCACCTCCCCCCCTTCCCACCACCTCTCCCCCTTACCACCCCCCCTTCACCTCCCCTCCACCCCCCCTTCATCTACCCTCACCCCCCTTCACGACCCCCCAGCCCCCCACCTCCACCCTTCCCACCTACCCCCTCCACCTCCCCTCCGCCCCACCTTCACCCCCACCTTCACCCCCACCTTCACACACCCCTTACAACCTCCCACCTCCCCACCACCTCCCCCCCCTTCCCACCTTCCCACCACCTCCCCCCTTCCCACCTTCCCACCACCTCCCCCCCTTCCCACCACCTCTCCCCCTTACCACCCCCCCTTCACCTCCCCTCCACCCCCCCTTCATCTACCCTCACCCCCCCTTCACCACCCCCAGCCCCCCACCTCCACCCTTCCCACCTACCCCCTCCACCTCCCCTCCGCCCCACCTTCACCTCCCCTCCACCCCCCCTTCACCTCCCCTCCTCCCCCGCTTCACCTCCCCTCCACCCCCGCTTCACCTCCCCTTCACCCCCACTTCACCTCCCCTCCACCCCCGCTTCACCTCCCCTCCACCCCTACCTTCACCTCCCCTCCACCCCCACCCCCACCTTCACCCCCCTTCACCCCCCCTCCGCCCCCTTCACCCCCACCTTCACCCCCACCTTCACTCCCCCCTTACAACCTCCCACCTCCCCACCACCTCCCCCCCTTCCCACCTTCCCACCACCTCCCCCCCTTACCACCACCTCCCCCCCTTACCACCACCTCCCCCCCTTACCACCACCTTCCCACCTTCCCACCACCTCCCCCCCTTCCCACCTTCCCACCACCTCCCCCCCTTCCCACCACCTCTCCCCCTTACCACCCCCCCTTCACCTCCCCTCCACCCCACCTTCATCTACCCTCACCCCCCCTTCACCACCCCCCAGCCCCCCACCTCCACCCTTCCCACCTACCCCCTCCACCTCCCCTCCGCCCCACCTTCACCTCCCCTCCACCCCCCCTTCACCTCCCCTCCACCCCCGCTTCACCTCCCCTTCACCCCCACTTCACCTCCCCTCCACCCCTACCTTCACCTCCCCTCCACCCCCACCCCCACCTTCACCCCCCCTCCGCCCCCTTCACCCCCACCTTCACACCCCCCTTACAACCTCCCACACCTCCCCCCCCTTCCCACCTTCCCACCACCTCCCCCCCTTCCCACCTTCCCACCACCTCCCCCCCTTCCCACCACCTCTCCCCCTTACCACCCCCCCTTCACCTCCCCTCCACCCCCCCTTCATCTACCCTCACCCCCCCTTCACCACCCCCCAGCCGCCCACCTCCACCCTTCCCACCTACCCCCTCCACCTCCCCTCCGCCCCACCTTCACCTCCCCTCCACCCCCCCTTCACCTCCCCTCCACCCCCGCTTCACCTCCCCTTCACCCCCACTTCACCTCCCCTCCACCCCCGCTTCACCTCCCCTCCACCCCTACCTTCACCTCCCCTCCACCCCCACCCCCACCTTCACCCCCCCTCCGCCCCCTTCACCCCCACCTTCACCCCCACCTTCACTCCCCCCTTACAACCTCCCACCTCCCCACCACCTCCCCCCCCTTCCCACCTTCCCACCACCTCCCCCCCTTACCACCACCTCCCCCCCTTACCACCACCTTCCCACCTTCCCACCACCTCCCCCCTTCCCACCTTCCCACCACCTCCCCCCCTTCCCACCTTCCCACCACCTCCCCCCCTTCCCACCACCTCTCCCCCTTACCACCCCCCCTTCACCTCCCCTCCACCCCCCCTTCATCTACCCTCACCCCCCCTTCACCACCCCCCCAGCCCCCCACCTCCACCCTTCCCACCTACCCCCTCCACCTCCCCTCCGCCCCACCTCCACCCCCCCTTCACCTCCCCTCCGCCCCCCTTCACCTCCCCTCCGCCCCCCCTTCACCTCCCCTCCGCCCCCTCTTCACCTCCCCTCCGCCCCCCTTCACCTCCCCTCCGCCCCCCCTTCACCTCCCCTCCGCCCCCCTTCACCTCCCCTCTGCCCCCCCTTCACCTCCCCTCACCATCCCCCCCTCACCACCCATCCTCCTCACCTCCCCTCCACCCCCTTCACCTCCCCTCACCACCCCCCACCACCCCTCCGACCTCACCTCCCCTCCTTCAATGCCTTTCGTCCGCCCTCCTGCCTCTGCCTTTCGCCCACCCGCACTTCTGCCTTTCACCCGCCCACCGCTCACACCCCTGCGCCACACAGCCGCCGCATGCACTCAACAGACACTCGACACACACCTGCCGCATCCTGCCCCTACGCAACAATATCACTGACCAGCTGTCACCCGCACTCGCCACACACCCGCCGCCTCACACCCTAGCAGGACCCCGACCCACAGCCAGCACTCACTACCCACGCGCCACCCGTACTGAACACCCACCCGCCGCCTCACACATGCTCACACCCTAGCAGGACACACGCCTCACATTTTCACATCACTTATGTTACCAAAATATACATTGTACTGTGGTGTGTTTACAATAAACCATTTTTATACAACATCGTATTACATTTTCTTCCATCTTTCTTTTCAACATTATTATCCAACCTTTACAACAAATACTCACCTATTGTTCCACCATTTATAAATAATACTACCTATTACGCATTTACATCCCGGGCAACGCCGGGTCTCTCAGCTAGTACTACATATTTGTCAAACTGGTTTGAATTGTAAAATTGAGTGGTGGCTATAGCCTTTTGTTTACATAACAAAACACGCACTCTTAATTCAGAAAGGCACTCTTTGTTGGTTTGTCATACAATCTATTTCTTTTATTGGGCTGTCTGAGTAGCCATTCATAACTCATGTTTCTCCATGTATATTTCCTAACTCTCCTAGTCTTGTTTTCCATACTATATATAATGTGTACTGTAACTTATCAGCGATCTGTATATGGAAAGATTTGATATTCATAAATCAAAACATTAAAAACAAAACTTATTTAGCATTATTGGAAAATGACCTCCCTCAGCCCAATAGACACCATGCTTGTCAGACCCTACCTATCTCCATAGGTAATTATTTAAAATTATTGGATTATATTGTCATGTAAGGTATACTGTACATACTGCATCGTCAGTTGGCATAAATTTCCAAAACGGCCAGTGACATACTGTATTGTAAATAATAGGTATTCCAAGTTTGTCTTCCGTTAGCATTTCATTATGACTGCTCAAATGATAAGCAATTTGTATTTAAGCCCATTTTGTTTCTGTTTTTGTTAGGTGATGCAGATGTATCTCCCATTCTGTGGAATTGCAATATCTAATGCTCAGCTCTTTTCTGCTTCCAGAAAAGAATATGATAGGAGCCGGGTAAGTGTCATCAGCACCTGGGACAGCTCATAACTGTGTTTCACATTCTCCTTTCGTTTGATTGTTTTTTTTGTTGGCTTATGAAGACGAACTCCTAAAGGATCTGAAGCTAAGAGACGTGTTTTTATGTATGTGATTTAGGGAGTGTCAATAGTAAGAGATACATAGGAGTTAAACAAAGCACAGAAGGACTTTTTGACTAAGCAGTTCTATGCAATGAGATGACCCCTGTCCCTGGAAAACACTTTACAGCTCATCCACTTTTGTATATATGGGCCATTATGGGATAATGGAGTATGTAAGTCTACGTGCACCAACATAAGCAACCATTTTATTTCTTTACCATTTAATCCAAAAGCTACTCCACGTCGTGTATGAGATATCTTGGCTAATTACGTGTCTAGATAAGACACAAAACATCGCACATTTGAGGTAGAGATAAGCAAAAAAATGCAATACAGGCAGTTGTGTGCCAAATACTTATTTCTACATCAATAAATTCTACACCATATAAGTACATATACCTACAGTATTATACTGTTATCCCATTATACTATATTTCCAAATTCATCTGAATAGAATCATAAATAAAGAAGCTTTTTAGCTTGTTTAACAAAATGATAAATATGATCCCTAAACGAAATCAAAAGGCAGCACTCAGTGATGAACAAAAATTGTAATGGGAACATGGCACACACAAAACAACGTTTCGGTCCAACAGGGGCACCTTCTTCAGGGAGGTGCAACAGAACAGTGGCAGACATTTATACCACTAAACCCAAGTGCAAACAATTAAAAATGTCAATTTCAGAGAATCACGAGTCTCCACATCACCAGGAGTCTCCCGTGACTTGCGGTGGCCATTTTGAAAACAGCTGTGTTCAGCTGTTAGTAGTATGCTCACCAATCATGCAGCAAATGGCCCTTGACGCAGCATGCCAGAAGGAGAGAGAAAGAAACAGGCATAAATCATATTAAAGACAATATTATTGATAGTCCAGAAGGATCAACCTTCGCGTCGCGGCCACCAGGAACAAGTCACCATGGCTACCAGGGACGCTATTTCCCTACACCTGGACTGATGCAGCTGTGTTCACCTTTGGAGTTCTCTGCTACTCATGCAGCTGTGACTATGGCGGCTGTAGCGCAACAGATGACTTTGAGGGATTGATCATAGGTTATCTTTGCACAACCAATCAGAGTAGCTGATGGTCACTTAGGTGTGGGTTTAAGGGGGTATATAAGGTTTCCACAGCCAGTAGTCTCCAGCACTGCCCTGAGGAAGGTCCCTGCGAGGACCGAAACATTGGTCTTGTTTGTGCTGCTGTTTATCTGATCACAGGTCCCTTTTCATATACCATTGAGTGCTGTCTTTTGTTTACTCTTGCTGGAGTTGACTACCTTTTTCTATTAATCCTTATGGGACATGCACCGCAATTATTACTTTGTAATTGGAGTGCCAGCTGTCTCCCTATTCTGTATGTATGTATGTATGTATGTATGTATATATATATATATATATATATGTGATTGCCGATAGGCAGTATATTTGTTGTAAAATAACTAAACCAATGCATAGATCAGAATAACCAAAAAAAATAATAAATCTTGTACAATAAATCTGCTTGGCATATCAAGGCGGTGATACTGTACTAATAGCAGCAATGAAGAATTGTGTTCTGGTATTTAGGCTTTGCTGGAGGTGGTAAACGACCTGTTTGAGGAACAAACGGACCTGGAGAAAATTGTCAAGAAAATTATGCATCGGGCTCAGACGCTGTTGAAATGTGAGCGCTGCTCTGTGCTGCTATTGGAGGATATCGAGTCACCAGTAAGTATACAAAAGTGCTCCACAATTATGTAGAAAAAGCTGAACATGAGAATTTGCATAATGGGTTGGATGCTTTTTCTTCCATTGTTTAAGTCATCCAACTTTGAAGAGAAAACAATTAAACATTTGATTGATTTCCAACTGATAATTATTCCAGATCATTGCAGATTTCAGTCGGTTAGGACCATCTGCGTAATGGTATTCATATTTACACATAAATCACATTATTTACCCATATAAACTGTAAATGGGGAGATTTCCAAAATGGTGGGCACATATTTTCTAAGCTGTGATGTCCCATAAGACACCTTCTGGTCCCGGAAGATGTCTTATGGCAAAGTACTAATTAGTAAATATGGTGCTGAGTTTGCAAGTTGGGTATAAGAGTTCCAATACACCATACACTAGCTTGCTATGGTTCTACAAGCCCCATTGGTTACCTATCAATTGCACGCACTAAATTATGTTATAATTTAATCAAAAATCCAGTTGCTTGACTCCCGCAGCTCCACCACTATAAAAATAGCACATCTTTAGTACTGCAAAACTGAAATGAAGTGTGTCCTACAGAGCGTTGCCCTGATGAAATGCATGTGAAACGCATTGGGATGCTGCTTTAGTATTTGCTAAGTATGAATCTACTGTATGTGCATAAGACACTGTCTGTATATCTATTTTTATAGTGACGGAGGAGCTGAAGTTATCTGCTTACTAGATGTTGTGCACATACAGTAAATGTGTTTGCATAACACTGATGTAGCGGGAATCACTGGTCTCTCTGGTGTGATACGTTGGGATATATTGTGATTGTCTGCAACAGCACTGCCATTGAACCCTATGGCAACTTTGCTATTCTGAAGTGTGTTTCAAACATTCATGGAAAATGTTGTAATATCTGGGGGAGCAATGTCATGTACTATATTTGTATGCTTGTATAATAAACAGTCACAGCAGCAGTGCTCCCTCAAAAATACATCAGGATGCAGACTCTATCTGACAATAATTCTTAAAGTTGAAAGAGTTTTATTTTGCCTCTCCGGATTCTAATACAATCACTGGTGGACATTTTATTTCACCCATACAACTCTATGTTTGAGATTATGGTCCATATTTCCTAAGTGTTACTATGATAACGCACCTTCTGGCATCAGAAGACACCTTCAGGCCCATTCTCTTGACACAAGGTGTCTTTCAGTGCTGGAAGGTGTGGCATGGCATAGTACTGCTTAGTAAATATGGTCCTTTTGGTCTCAGGAAATTGAAAATAGCACAAAGAGAAAACCCCAAGAGAGTGGGACAAAACTTTGAAAACATACCAACAATTAAAACGTATACAGTACATATATTTTTTTAAGTCAAGCAGCGCATCTTTGATGGGAAATTGCACCAAACAGCAAAACAACATTTCTGTTCTGGAAATATTTAATCCAAGATTTACTGTCTTCTGCCGTAAAACACCCTCCGGCACTATAACCCTTGGCTTGAATGGACTGTATGGGGTCTATTGGCAGAAGACTGCTCATAAATGAGGCTAGAAGACTGAATAAGTGGATAATTGTAGGCCAAATAGGTTGCATTTGAGGTAGAAGCTACATATGTGCCTAACCATTCATTGTTAAATAATTTTACCAACAGAGGTTAAAGAGAAATATGATGACCCGGGATAAATGGGGCAATATTAGTAACAGCACCGGTCTTTACAAAGAAAAACAAATCACGTATAAATGCCTTTGAAATGAGTAATGTCTTATCTGTTTTGATGCCATGTTGTGCATCAATATTATATCCCTAATGAGCTAGAAAATGTTAATACATGATTTTCATAATGTAGGTTTGTTTTTGAAGTTAGTCAAGGTATAAATAATTTCTGTTTCCACTGTGTAGCAGATGCATTTGATTTACTAGTGACCCATAATACACAAGGAAAGGATACACTAATCGAGAACTTTCTTTTTTTAATCAAAAAGTTCCGCGAAGAGAAGTAGCTTTCTGAGTCTGTGGTGTCCATCAATGTCTGGGACAACACCAGTGCAAGCAAACTGCACCAGATTTATTGAAGGGAAAAGTTCAATTGCTCTCAAAAGGTCTCTCTTCTTTTGATTAAACTGGGGCAGTGTTTTTTCTTTGATAAATAAGACCTTGTACCTTTTTTTTTTACTTCTCCACTGCTCATGGCAGGCCTCTTCTACTCCAGCCTGCAAAGGCCTTTTGGATTGACTTTCTGCTCCTGCTATAGTAATTTAATTGTATTGTAACTGTTTAGGCAGCTACAGCAAGTTCATTGTTTCCCACTAAAACTCATCTCTAAGCTTGGTTAATGTAAAAATAATACAGATGGCATAAATTCCGACATAATGTAAGTATAATTTTTTTTAAAGTTATTTAAAATGCATCCTAAATGACACTCCTTTACGATTGTATCCCCTCTACTATTTGTTCTGATCCAGCCCCTATGGAAAACTCGTTGAAGAGGCCTGACTTATGGGTTTAGGGTGTCGAATGTTGCATTTATAAAGGTATAGAATTGTAAAAACTATATTAGAATTGCCCAAAATTATCTAATAGCTTTTAAATGATTAAATTCAGCAATTCCCTTGGTCCTTCCAATCACCATTCATTTAGAATGGTTTGGTAATAAAATCAGCTTGACATGTTTCAATGTACCAAAGTCCAACTGTGCTGTTACTCAGAGCACATATAAAATGTTTACTATAATAATGTTTATAATAATAGATACATAGTAGTAATTAAAGTTACATTCAGTTATGTCTCATTTTAGTTTGGAAACATGCCAATAAAAAAATGAATATGTAATTTATCATAGACAGCTCAACTGCACAAGGTTAAAAGACAATGAATATTAATTATGAATATGATATTCATGTTGTACTACTGTTTTATTTACAAGCTAATTTTGTTTGGCTTTATTAAAAGTCAAAAAACCTTTAGGGAAAAAAATTAAAACAACAAGAATATATTAATAAATCAATAAAACATTGCATGCTTTAAAAAAAAGATGTACTGTATATGGGGAGGGTATTAGTTGGAATAACAATGTTATAAAGGTTGTCTATACACTCATGTGGGGTTAAAGTTAATTTGTAGTTTGGAAGGCCCATGTGGACCAATGGAAAATTCTAAGGATGTTTCAAGGAACATTGGAGTCAATGAACTAAAGCAAAATTGGAGCAAAGAGTGTCATTTTTATTTGGTGCCTACTAGCGTCAATGTATCAAGGTCTTTGCTCCATTTTTGTCCCATGTTTATCCACTTGTGATTTGGGGAGTGTCAAAAGACGGAAGCCGGACACACAGATTTTAATTCGATTAATAGAATTGCGCCTCTGTGGATCATATTTTTTAATTTAAGTCTCTCAAAAAAAATCTGACCAGTTTAAAGTGGCATTGACTTTCTTCCTTCTAACAATCTGTATCAGATGTATGAAATGGTTTCCACATTTGATACAACTATGAAGCGAAAAACGGGGCAGTGCGTCAAAACACACATTCTCTGCTCCAAGATTGCTTTAGTACATGGATGCCATCACCTTAAGCTATAAGACAATATTTTTTTCCTAACAGCAATTACTATTCTGTACTAAAATTCTAATTGGCCAGACTTACTAAACCATGATTATTCAAATAGAAGACTTGACTCCTCCTTGAATCTACTTTCCCAAAGATGATTCTGGGAGACGTTTCCTTCTCTTCCCCTCTCTACTGCAGCTATGAGGTGGGTTGAAGGCATGGGGCAGCATTGTGGACCTTAAAAAATGTACTGCAAGTCTTCAGATAGATCTCTAAAAAATAATGAATTAGCCCAGCAATAAAAATGGCAACGCTAACGCTGCTCACGTCACTGGCAGGAGAGCAGGCAAAACTGTTTGATTTAGATAGAGTATTTGGCCACAACAAAGGTTTTCCTCAATATAAATGAAAGAGCCTTGGGTGACTGTGAGTAACAGTTTATTTTTTATAATAGGTGGTAAAGTTTACCAAATCCTTTGAACTACTTTCTCCAAAATGCAGTGCTGATGCAGAGAACAGGTAAGCGTCTCCTAATTGACATGGTTACCTACTTTACCAGATTTCCAATATATTTCTCCTTTATTGTTCACTATTTTTCCATTTACATCACAGGCAGCATTACGTGTTAAAGCAGCAGTTCATGCAATATCCTACGTGTGTTTTTTTTTTTTTTAACAATCAGTTCTGTACTATGAGAAAATACTTTTTAAAAAATGTCCAAAAAAAAATGTTAGACATTTGTAATGTTTCTAATGTAGGAAGCCTTTCCAAAGTGACAGCCCCCTTACCCTTCTGATAGGCTCTGGTTCTTCAGACCCACCCTCTCTCTAGCACTGCACCAATTGTATCTAGTAACTGCCCAGTCAATCATATTCTAGGAACTACATTGCCCAATATGCTGTGCAAGAATGGAATTAAATAGCCCAGAGCAAGCGATTGATTACAGGAGAACGGATCGATCTGCAGCTTAGCTAATCACTTGTCAGTGTGCAGACTGTATTGATGCACATATTGAATGGGGGAAAAAAATATATATTTTTTTAAATGGCAGCTTGAACTGCAGCTTTAAAGTAAAAAAACAATGATGACATGCATTATTAGATAGATTGTCACCAGTTACACTTTGGAGCCGCACCATACTGCATATCTTAGTTATATGTTTCAGTCTCTACTGGCAGTCATGGTGCAGATAATATTTCAAATTCTGTATCCCTCCATCTCTCTAATCATGTGTCTTATGGGGTTACAGTCAGGAACAAGGTATAGGATAATGTACGGTTTACGTAATGTAGGTTTAGAAAATACATTGTCCTTGGAGCTGTGTCCTTCCTGTGGTTGTGAAATGGGAGCAAAAAAGAAGATCAAAGTTCAGTGCATGCGGTGAGAGTGAACTTGACAGCTTTATTAGATGGTGTAAACACCAATCTGGGTCCAAGAATGCACAAGTAAACTCAAGTAATTCCTTCCCGCAGGCAGACTTTGAGAGTCTAAATGGATATGAATAAAGAATTCAAAAATGACTGACTTCTGTAATGAAATACACAATATTAGAAGCATGTAATATTTCATGATACTAGCCTCATTTCCCTTCAAACGAAATATTGAATCAATAGTAATATATGTACTGTATCACACAAGAAACATCATGCAACTTTGCATGCATTTTCTAGTGATTTTTTGCGGGGATTTATATGTATTTTTTTAAATATATTTATGGGGGGGTTTATATGTATTGGGGAGGTGTTTTTTTGTATGTATTTGGGGGTTTGTATATATTTGGGGGATGGGTGGGAGGGGTTTGTATGTATTTGGGGGGGGGAAAGTTTTTTTTATTGGGGGTGGTTTTTTTGGTGTATATTTTGTGAGGGGGGAGGGAATGAGTGTGAGGAGGGGATTAAGTGGGGTCATTGACTGAGGGTGAGGAGATAGAGGGAGTGAGATGCAGGGGAGAGAAATACATGTGAGGCGGGGGGTAGGGATTGAGTTAGAGTGGGGTAATTGATGGAGGGGGATGAGTGAGAGGTGAGACAGGGGGAGAGAAATACATGGGAAGAGGGAGGGAAATAGAGGGGGCTCGCAAGGTGTGAAATGGGAGTGCTTGCATGGGGTGAAATGGGGGAGCTCGCAACTCCGCCGATGGAGGGGGGGAGGGGTTCCCGGTCATAACTCTAGTCCTGGGCCCCCGGGAAATCTGTCTGCGGCCCTGCATACAGAGCTCGGAATTTGCATCTGAATATGAGGTACGTTACTTTCATCTGTAGAGACATAATGTAGGAGGATAGCGGGGAAAGCATGTGTGTGAGAACACAGCAGGAAACTTATTTGCTTCCTCAGACCATATGAAGCGAAAACACAAACATTTCTTGCTTTTGTATAAAACCATTAGCATAATGTACAGTATTCTATTCTGTTATTGTGGAAAACATCACACTTCTATGTGCTTTTATCAGCATGAATTCATTTTTTTTTTTTACTTTCTCAAATTTGCACAGCAATTTATAAGGAACAGTAAGTTTGACTGAGTATTTTGTCTTTTATTGCATTGTTGGTGAGATTATCCACCCCTTAAAGGGGCAGTGCAAAAAAATTCAACTTATCAATGTAAATTTTAGAAAAACATTTGCCTTCAAATTAAAAACTGTACTTATGTGTTTCCTTTAAAAATGGATGTGTTGTTATTTTCACCGGGTCTGCTATAATTTGAATCTTATCCCATATTTATTGCTCTCCATGTTTAGTTTGACCACTTTTACATACTTTACATACAAAAATCAAGAAAAAAATGTGTGTACTAACAATTTACCTAGAGCTATAACAGTTACATAGTTTCATAGTAGATGAGGTTGAAAAAATGCCTCCATCAAGTTGGACCTACAGAATGTTAAAATATAGGCGACAGATACTTTATCCTATATTTGTACTTACAGTATATTGAGCCAGAGGAAGTCAAACAAAAAACCCCAGTGACATATCATCCAATGATATCTCATAAGGGGAAAAAAATCCTTCCTGTCTTCAAATATTGGCAATCAGATTACTCCATAGATCAACATCCTTCACATGTTTACTTATTTGATATATCACTGTATACCTTTCCTTTCTAAAAAAGATGGCTCACTCGACTGAAACAGCCCTCACTAAAATAACTAATGTCCTCCATGCTGCCAAAGACAGAGGTCATTACACTCTGCTCATATTACTCGACCTCTCTGCAGCATTTGACACCGTGGACCACCCTCTTCTCCTCCACATTCTCCATACTGTTGGTATTCGTAACAAAGCTCTATCCTGGATCTCCTCTTATCTCTCCCATTGTACTTTCAGTGTCTCTTCTGCTAACACCTTCTCCTCCTCCATAGATCTCTCGGTGGGGGTACCCCAGGGCTCTGTCCTGGGACCTCTTCTTTTTTCCCTGTACACACTTTCTCTAGGTGACATAATCACATCTCGTGGGTTTAAATATCACCTCTATGCTGACGACACACAAATTTACTTTTCAACCCCTGACCTTACACCTGCTGTACAGACCAAAGTTTCTGAATGTCTCTGCTATATCCTCCTGGATGGCCCTCCGCCGACTTAAACTTAACATGACAAAAACAGAGCTCCTCATACTTTGTCCCAAACCTTGCCTTACTACCTCCTGCCACATTACTCTTGGAAATACCATCATTCACCCAGTAGCCCAAGCATGCTGCCTGGGGGTCACACTCGACTCCTCTCTCACATTCTCCTCTCACATTCAAAACATTTCTAAAACCTGTCGCTTTTTCCTCTGCAATATTACAAAGATACGCCATTTCCTCTGCTGCTCGACTGCTAAAACTCTGACTCAGGCCCTCATTCTCTCCCGTCTTGATTACTGTAACCTCCTGCTGTCCGGCCTTTCTGCCTCTCACCTGTCTCCCCTACAATCTATCCTAAACACTGCTGCCAGAATCACTCTACTCTTTCCTAAATCTGTCTCAGCGTCTCCCCTGCTGAAATCACTCTCCTGGCTTCCTTTCAAATCCTGCATCTCGCACTCAATTCTCCTCCTCACTTTTAAAGCTTTACACTCTTCTGCTCCTCCTTACATCTCAGTCCTAATTTCTCGCTATGCACCATCCCGACTCTAGCGTTCTGCTGAAGGATGTCTTCTCTCTACCCCCTTTGTATCTCAAGCCAGCTCCCGCCTTAAACCTTTCTCACTGACTGCCTCGCACCTCTGGAATGCCCTTCCCCTCAATTCCCAACTAGCACCCTCTCTATCTTCCTTTAAGACCCACCTTAAGACACACCTGCTTAAAGAAGGATATGAGTAGCACCGTAGATATTACTAGACACATGATACATAAAGCTTGGCCCCCTGCAGAAGCACTTACCAAAATGCCCTCCTATTGTCTCTGTACATTCCTCCTACATACCAATTAGATTGTAAGCTCCTCGGAGCAGGGACTCCTTCCTAAATGTTACGTTTTATGTCTGAAGGACTTTTTCCATGACCCAATATCTGTATTTGTTATTTATATGATTGTCACGTGTACACTGGCGACACACTTTATTCGAGCTCGGCTAGTCCCACGAATTCGGGTATACCCGGGTGTATTGAGGTTTGTGACTGTTTTCTGCCCGAGTGCATTGGGTTATTTTCCAGGCAGGGATTGAAGCATTTTATTCCCGCTGGCTGCAATACTGCACAGTATATATATATATATATATATATATACTGCATTACAATTCATAAATTTATGCCATCTGGTAGACACGCGAAGCATTGCAGCCTATTAAATCCTAATCATTATCATTTAACAGATCAGCCGCCCGTCAGCCAGGCATGAACCCAGGCTGGGAAGGCAAACGCAACGGGGCTTGTCAGAGGTGAGGAGCGGCGCATTCCAGGTATCTGCCAGGTACATACTGGGTATTTGCTCGAATAAAGTGTGTCGGTGCAGTATTACTATTGTGAAGCGCTATGTATATTAATGGCGCTATATAAATAAAGACATACAGTACAATACAATGTCCAACCTTTTTTTGAAGATATCTATTGTATCTGCAATTACAGTCTCCATGGGTTATGAATTCCACATTTTTAATGTAAAGTACCCTTTCCTTTGTTGCTGGTGAAATCTCCTTTCCTCCAACCTTAAGGTATGACCCTGTGTCATTTGTACTGCCCTTGGGCTGAATAGTTCTTTTGAAAGATCTTCGAATTGTCCCAAATATATTTGTACATACTTATCATATCCCCTCTTAGACGCCTCTTTTATAATGTAAATAAATCTAATTTAGCTAGCTTCTCCTCTCGTCAGAATATTCATCCCCTTTATTAATTTGGTGGCCCTTCTCTGCACTTAGTTTACTGACGAAGCACGCAGTTGCGAAACGCGTAGACGTCACGTGAGGCTGCTCAGCGCGCTTTCCCATTGGCTGGTGCAGTGCAACCAGGAAGTTCAGGCGAACGGGACAACTGCTATTGGATTGTGCAGTCCGGACTTATCATCAGCACATCCTATGGTTGCTCCGCTCTGACTATATTGGTTAGCACACACTCCCCTTTGTGGTTTTGTTTGCTACAAGCATTGTTTTTTAGTTACTTATTTCGGTTTTTTTTGCACTTGTCTGTTATGTCAGTGGCTTATGCTTTCTGATTCTTATAGTTAATATTACCACTAGTTGTTATTGTTTAGTAATGAGTTATTTTACATTTTTCTTTTTTTAGTATCAATTATTGATCTACAGTATTTACTACCTGTGTTTTATATATTTCATCATGATCGGTAGTTATACCGTGGTTTCTATGTCCTTGTTTGGACTTTATGCAGATACCTTGTAATAAATGTATACATATTTTACTGACCCCCGGTTGCGCTGTTTGCAATATACTACATATGTGCACTACTTCAGTGAGCTATGTCCTGCCCAGGACGTATGTGCCCCTTAAACTTAAATAAACTAAACAGTATTATATTGGAAATGGTGGTAAAGGCCACAGCTTTATTAATTTAACATTCATCTTTAATAGTCACTCATAACAACTTTAGCCTTCCGGCCAGAAGGCAACAAATGATAAATATCATACCAAATATTTATCTGCAAAGAGTTTAAACTTATCAGGAGAGGCTCAGTGAGTAAAGACACAATTGAACCTGGTTCAATTCCCGGTGCGACCTTGGGCTCCTTTTGACCTTGGGCAAGTCACTTTATCTCCCTGTGAATCAGGCACCAAAAACATAGATTGTAAGCTCCATGGGGCCTATGCCTGCAAAATGTCTCTGTAAAGCGCTATGTAAAACTAGCAGTGCTATACAAGAACATGCTATTATTATTATTATCACACCAAAAAATGTAATAACAGACACCCCAAAGCCATTTGAAATATCACATTGGCTTTGGACGACCCCTTTCAATAGTTCCTTGAAAACCAATATTTAAAAAGTCCAGACCAATGTGCGACAAATTAATGAAATCATTCCTGTAAAGGCCTGTACCACCATTCTCCAAATCTGTCACAGAAATAGCCCTATTTAGCTTTCTCCTACTATACATGTCTCGAGAGGTTTAAACTTCTTAAAAATAAGACAATTAAAAAGACTTACTACCTCAGACCAAATGACTAGGAAGGACTAAGGACTTACAAAATACGCTAAATCTCTTTTTTTAATTTGATGCATTAATGCCGACATCTGCATATTCCCCAAATCATTCCTACCCGCATGAATTATTGACATCCAGATCTCTAAACCAATGCTTTCTGCCTAATATCCAAAGGAGAATTTCACCCCATCTTAAACCTCTATGGCCTAACTAAACAGCATCTCTGTCCTCCAAACCCAGATGACAGCCATAAGGATGAAATAAGGCTTGTATACCCGCCCAATGAACAAAGGAACATCCCAAGATCCAGATGACTTTCTTATTGCTACTTGCAAGAAATTAAGGAATAAAAGATTAATTTATTATAATAAATCTTAACAATAGCAGGATGAATCCGGTGCATCAGAAAAATGACTATATTCATTTTATAACATGACAAAATACATAAATATGACCTCCTTCTTAAAGTTGATAAAAATATCAGTGTTCCACACACATATGTATATATATATATATATATATATATATATATATATATATATATATATATATATATATATATATATATATATATATACATATATACATATATACATCACACACACACACACACACACACACACACACACACACACACACACACACACACACACACACACACACGTGCCTAGGGTTGTCTATGGCAATGAACACAAACAGCCTGGGTGGCACAATCAACATCTCCCCAGAATCACAAGTAGCAGTCCAATAGGTAATATATTTGGAAATACAGTGGTAACCAATGCATTTCGGGCAAGTTACCCTTTATCAAGGTGATCACATTGATAAAGGGCAACTTGCCCAAAATGCGTTGGTGCGTATTTTACTATGCTGGGGTCTTATATGATCCAATACAGTTTCTATTATTGCATATGTGAGCCTCCTCTGGATCTTGTTATTCAACTTTTTGCAGTGCTCTGCTATCTTTTATTATAATAAATCTGGCCTGATATAGCTTTTAAAACAATTAGAATGCCATCTCCCAATCCACTTGATTACCTGTTTCCCTAAACCCAATTCGCTGCACCTATTCTAAAATAGTGCGAACCGTAATCCGAAGCATTAAAACCCAACCTTACTAAACATTTCTTGAAAATTGTAATAAATTGACATTTCGATAATGAACTAGAATCTTCATGAACCAAAAAACTACAAAACACTCAAATAAAAAAAATCAAAGTAGACACAGGACAAATAAGCTTATCGTCAAAACCAAATAAATGGATAGAATTAACTTTACCCAACTGATCAGTTGTGAAACTACGAATAAACAACCTCATTTCATTATCTAAAAGAAAAAAGTTTTCAAATCCTAAACCTACAACCGGCTTATTATGGGCAACTAACTCACTTATCCCAAGAGCCCCAAAACATGCTAAAACAAAGGCAATAAAGTAAAATAAAGACTTAAATAAAACTACTTCATAGGCTGAAAAACATAAAATGTCTAACATACCGTAGAAAACAATTATTTTAATAAACTGGGCATTACAACCTTTTTTTAATAACCTTTAAAAACTTGTTAATTAAAAACTCTTAATTAAATCTTGAAAACCACATAACTTCTTAAAAAAGTAAATACCTGCTAAATACTTAGTAAAGAAGACACAGAAATGTTATTCTCAACCTTATCTAAAAAAAAGACAAAAAATGACTTAAAGAATCATTCATTACTAGAGGATTTCTTACTGTCCCAAAACCAGCAACATTCCTTCCATGCCTTACTATATAAAGTCCAAGTAGAAAGTACCAAAGAATAGCTGACCAAACTTCCAATTACATAACCAGATCCCAAAGAAACAAAGGCCACACAATACCCTCCGTGTCCGCATACGGAGCCAGACAACGGAACAACTCCCACTGCCAACGAGAGAATGCACCCGCAATGTTATTTTCAATGCCAGGAACATGTTTCACTTTAAATAAAATATATTGCAAACATCTCAAAACTAGAATCAGTGAAGAGAAGAAGCAGAAATCTTATTAATAGCAAACACCACACCCAAATTATCTGAATGAAAAAAATAATCTTATTTTTTTAAATAAGTCACACCAAATATCCACAGCCACAACAATTGGAAATAACTCAAAAGCACCAAATTCTTAGACAAACCCTTTTGCACCCAATATTCAAGCCATGGTTGCAGCACACCAAGGTCCTTTTAAAAGACCCCAAATACTACTGCACTAGCACCATCTGCAAATAGCTCAAAGTCGCAATTAGCAATTAAATCCTTCTGCATGCAAGAATGACCATTAAACCTCTTTGGGGTGTATTTTTAAACTGACAATACCTCTTGGAGCTCTTTAAATAATCTAATATGATGATGAGGAAGCTTAACACATGCCGAGGCTGCTGTTAGCCGCCTAGAAAATATCCTTCCCATAGGCATAATCCTACAAGCAAACTTTAAATGCCCAATTAAAGACTGTAACTGTTTTCAATTACATTTTCTTAACTGATAAGGCTAACGAAATTAAATCGTGCAACTAAATAAAAAAACATCAATTTCAATACCCAAAAAGGTAATTACTGAAACTGGGCCTACAGTTTTGTTCTTTTGTCAAAGGTACAACAGATCTATTTGCTAACCATTCAACAGATTGTAATAACCTAAAACAAAAATCACTCCTGGAAGCACCAACAAATAAAAAAATAATCTAAATAGTGTAAAATGAATTTGGTATTTTTCTCAAAACAAGCTACCAATTCAAGAAACTAAGAAAAAGCTTAGAAATAAGAACAAGATAAGGAGCAACTTATAGGCAAACATTTATTAAAGAAATAAAAAAAAAAACCTCAAGCTTAAAGCGCAGCAAATGAAAACATAAACGATGAATAGGTAACAATCTTAAAGCAGCCTTGATATCAGCTTTGACTAAAAGAGCACTCTTACCACACTCTCTATTTAAACAAACAGCCGACTCAAAAGTTGCGTATGACACATTACAAATATCCTTTTAAATACCATCGGTAACCGACATGCCTCTCGGGTAAGACATTGTGAATTAAACTATATGTACTAGGTTCCTTCTTAGGCTGCGCTTATAGTGCCGGGCGACAGCGACGCGACGTTGCGTCAAAACAAATGCATTGCCGCTGTCGCATGCGCTTATAGTAAGCGCGACGCAACGGAGCGACGGCTTGGTCGCGATTGCTGGAAGTCATCTCAATTTGATTTTTCCAGCGGCCACAGCCTGCCATCGCATTGCTGTCGCAGGCACTATAAGGGTAGCCTTAGGCTGCGCTTATAGTGACGGCGACAGCGACGTAATGTCGCGTCAAAACAAATGCACTGCCGCCGTCGCGTGCGCTTATAGTAAGCGTGACGGAGCAACGGTTTGGTCGCGATCTATGGAAGTCATCTCAATTTGATTTTTCCAGCGACTGCAGCCTGCCACCGCGTTGCTGTCGCCGGCACTATAAGCGTAGCCTTAGGCTGCGCTTAAAGTGATGGCGACAGCGACGTGATGTCGCGTGCGCTTATAATAAGCGCGACGAAGCAACAGCTTGGTCGCGATCTCTGGAAGTCATCTCAATTTTATTTTTCCACTGACGCAGCCTGACGTCGCCGTCGCCGACACTATAAGCGTAGCCTTAGGAACCACACCTAAAGGGAACCTGGTAAAATGTATAAAATGTTTCTCCAAAAAGGGGCCTGCAATTGTAAACAAAAAGGGGCCTGCAATTCAATAACTTTTTCTTTAACTGTTTACTAATGTAGCACCCTGCTATGTCTCTATGGCTTAGCATTTGTTAGTCTTGGTAATAGCAGGCAGTGCTAGAATTAAACCCCTGTTCTGCATGTACAGCTATGGCAGAACTACTGGCAATGTTAGAGTTAACAAGCTTGCACATAGCCCTGCATGTGAGTAGTCTCATGCACAAGTTATAATGTTGCAACTCCCAGGCACGTGCTAGACTGGTGAGGCATGAGACTGAGCTAGGAAGTCATGTGAGTAGTGGGGTGACTGACTTGCTCTAGCAAGTTCTGCCCAGAGACTGGGGATAGCAAGGGTTACACCCCCTGGGTATATAAGTTGGGGACCCTCCCCTTTATCATTAGGTTCTAGGGAGCTCCTGAGTTCATGTGCCTGACTCCTGGTGAGTCCTGTCCTGCCCAGGGAAGAGATGATACTTCTGGGCCAGGAGATTGAGACCAAGCCTTGGGTGAGGATTTATTCTAAGGCCCATCTGTCCATGGATGGGGAGAGGGTTAATTGCCTCAGGTTTTCAGTTCCTGCTGAATCCTATCCGACCCAGGTAAGGGTGACATTTTTATCGTATTAAAACTAACCTATAACACCAAAACATTCATAATCTTCCAAAATAATATCGATATGTTTAAATAAAGAACTACCAATTAAAGTGTCCTTTTATATTAAAACACTTGCATAAATACAAAATGCTTGTAGCCAGTTACTAAAAGATTTAGGAATATACTTTCTTCTCTCTTCAGCAACTTTATCACATTTAAAACCTATCTCCTTCATACCTGGTAATAAAGAGAATAAATCTATATAGTCTTTCTTCCAAATGTGTTCTTTAACTGATAAAGATAAGTGGATACGTAAAGGAGTTGTTTAACATCCCATAACATCCTTGTAACATCAATCTTTAACCCTAAAATTATTACAGCTCTTTTCATTAATCATATTTACAAATATTACATTTGATATATTACATCATTAGAAACATTATGAACAGGTAACCAAACATTAGACATTACTAACTTTCTGAACACTTAGTTTTTCCACTAAATGCACATTTTTTAAATGAACAAATGATGAGTTCTTACCAAAAGAAGATCCTTCAGCAGCAGTTGATAGACGAGATGACCCAGGTAATTCCTCCTCCCGCTTGTCAGTCAAGGAAACTAGAGATACAGGCATTGGATGCCCCAGTCTTCCAAGCCTCCTGCATTGAGATAAGACATTTGAAAGTCGAGCTGCGTTTCCATTTGCTTCAGCCTCTTTAGCCTTTGATGCTGTAACCCCCTTCTTCCTGTCAGCTGACTTTTGCCTTGCCGCGGAGCTGCATTGAGAACCAGGATCCTTCAGAGAGAGAAAGCCTCTCCACTGGCTTCTGCCTTCCGAGAAGGATCAATTAAGCAAGAATGGAGCCATTCTCCAATACCATTCTATTTAATGAAATCCAGCATAGACTCTAGCTCAGCAATCTTTTGTGAAGCCATTGCTCAAAATCAGAGAGCTAGGGGGGCGTAGATGACCATCGAGCTGAACAGTTGCACAGCTCCTGAGCTCCAGAGCTTTATAAAGGAAAGACAAAACCCATCTAACTATTAAAGAAACTGCCCCAATGATTTTAGGGGATCAGGAAGAGGCAGTGGCCCTCCCGGGGACAAAAAGATCCCCCGATAAGTAGAGGCACTTGACTAGATGGTGCTAGAGAAGAGCCGGGCCCGGGGAAACAAGATGGCGCGACTCGTGCCTGAAAAGGTAGACGCGGGGGTCTGGAAGTGACAGACCCGGCACCCAAGCACAACAACCATCTCTGGACTGGGGACGGGGGTCGCGACTTGCCGTGGACGGTCGTGGAAGTGGGCAGACCGATCGCGGGGGCAGCACAGCCAGATAAGCGCGGAAGACGGGCATCTTGAAAGTGAACTCCTTCTGGAGTGGCGCAGAGCCGGTGAGTCTTTCCCCCCACCCCCGGGTTGTGGAGTAGGCATCAGAGGAGACCGTGGGGGATCCCTCCCTGCGGAGGAGGTTGGCTGCGGCTGGAGGTGGGGATGGAGGGCTTACCCGGTCCACACGCTGCTCTGCCCCCCTTCTCCTCTGCAAAATTCACCAGCCTGTGAAGGGGAAAAAGGACAGCAGGAGAAGAGAAATAAATAAATAAAAAACAGAAAGAGTCTACATACTGCAAACAGTATAAAAAACACACACAAACATGAGGAACTCTATGGGCAAATATATTAGCTCTGAGTTCGGCAATTTAAGGCTGAGGAATGGAGACGCATGTGTGATGCGGACCATGATGGATGCGGACCATGATGGAGAGCCAGCTTAGGGGGATGAAGCAGCGGATCTAAAAACAAGCCAGGGACGCGTTAATGTTCCCAAATACCCGATCCAGACCGTCGGTGTCCTCCCCTAAGCCACAAATGTCTTCAAAACAACAACAGAAAAAAGCCTTGCAGAAAGGTATCCAGCAATATTTTCCTTAAAAAAACACCCAAGCAGAATCCCAAGACGGTGGGGGTCCAACACGCGAGAGAATACTCGGACTCTGAACCAGAACAGGAGATGACAGAAAGAAATTCCACAAAACAAGATATTGAGAAACTTTTTCTTAGACTACAGTTTATGGTCCAGACGGATATTCAAATGGCCCTAAAGGGGATCACACAGGACATAACAGACATAGGATCCCTCACACACATCTTAGAAGAAAAAATGGATGACACAGCAAAGGCTGTGCAATCCACTAAAGCTAAAGTCCAACTCATGCAAAACCGCATAGACGAAATCAGCAGGAGACAGTAGGATGCGGACAACCGGGCCAGAAGAAACAACTTGAGAATCTGTAATATTGCGAAATCAGTGCTGGGCCGGAAGAATTTCTGATGTGATGGTTCAGGGCCCTCCTGCCGGAATAACCAGCAGAGCAACTCCTAATGGATAGATGCCACAGGGCCCTGCGCCCCAGACCCCCATCAGGTGATACGGCTAGAGATGTAATCCTCAGATTACACTATTACAAAACTAACACCCACAAGGAACGATCACACACCTTTGAAAATATGCCCCTCCAGATGTTCCAAGATATAGCCCCATCCACTCTGGCTGAATGAATGTAAGGAATCCGTTTCTGTCTTTGATTCTAGCCTTGCAGTTTTCAAAACCTCCCCCTGGCAATCAATGGCACATGTGCTGCCTTTCACTACAGCGTCAGCCCTGTGCTTCATCATTGGAGGAATGCTCACACACCTCCCTCCTGTGATTGGCTCTCTGCCCTTTATATACTGTTCCCTCACACTGCTTCAGTGCCGAGCATAATCCAACCCTGGATGTCACTGTGTTCTGCCACAAGCCCCTGACTTGTCCGGTTCCTGGTTTCTGTTCCTGGTTCCCGTTCCAGTGTTTCCTGAGACCTGCTGATATTCTCCTTTCAGCCGAGGTCTGTTCCTGGTTCCAGTTCCTGGTTCCGGAGACCTGCTGCCTTTTCCCCTTGCAGAGGTCTGCCTTCGTATCCCTGAGGCCTGCTGCGCTCTCTCCCTCACTGAGGCCTGTTTGGACTTCTGTGCTGAAGCACTGGTTTGCCAGTGCTGCTCTGTGGTGTGCCTTCCGGTCTGCCATCTCCCTTTGCTGCGACTGGTACCATGGGCCATTCCCGCTCCTCATGCAAAGGTCACTCCCGCGCTGTTGCTCCTGCACTGAAGCGGAGCTCACCTGATTCCCCGTTGCCGAAACCCTGCCTGAATTCCGACTACGCTGCCTTCTCTAAACCTGACCCAGCTTCGTTTGACTATGAAATCCGCACTCCGGATCAGGCTACTCGGTCTAAGATTGGTGACTATGTAACCCCACCTCAGCCACGCGGTCCGGTCCCGGTTTGTGGCGAGCACGTCCGTGACAATGAAGAAACCTACGACCGGTGACTGAAGAGCTGCGCGATAAGGGAGTCTGTTACCACTGGGGATTTCCTTGTAAAATTTGAGGGATTTGGACAAAACTGCTACCTTTTTGGAGAGTCTGGGCATCACACCACCACAAGACCTCGAGACTCCTAGACCTCAGCGAATCCCAGCTCCAGAATGCACAAAGTCCAAGACAAGAGACGGACCACCAAAAATCCATCTGATAGAGCTCCTGGTACAAAAGCAATCGGCTGACTCCCCACTCACATGGGTTCAAGGTAAACGCACCCCATAAGCCCACTTAGTGCTCATAGATGTGTCAATCTCCTGCCCTGAGCTGGACATTTGTTATCAGTCAACTGCTACCTGAAGTGAAAAGAGGGATGAGTGAGACTTTGAAATGGGTCCAGACATCTGTCATAGACTTTCATGTGAAATACAGAGACAGAAAGTACTGTTAAGAGGCCTAGAGACTTTACAGTTACTATGCGTTTGAGATGTGGACATATCTATTTATATATATAGTTATATATTGCCCCCACTGTGGCACCGATGGTCACAAATATGGTTTGAATAAACAGGTTTGGGTTCAGTTGTGAACAAATAATCAAGAAGGAATCAAGAAGGAAGTTTGTTTTATGAAGGTCCCCAAAAACAAGCTATAAATGGCCAGTCGGCCACTTTTGAGTTTGATTCCATTTGCTCTCACCCCCCTTCCCTTTCCAGATGTGGCCATCGCCCTCTACTGCCGGCAGGCACGGTGGTATAGATGAATGGTGATCTGAACTAATAAGAGATTTCTGATCTACACATACTGTAAATATGTATTCCTCAGCACAAAAACTGCTCCTTCTTGCTTTAACAGCTTGCACAGGTAAGCATAGCTACGGGAAGTGCAGAGGGCAGGAGTTTTACATCGATCTTTTGTCTGATCTGTCTCTTAGGTTTCCATTGTGAAGCTCGAAGCAGTTCAGAACTCCACTTAATGCTACTGTAAGAGTATGGAGAGTAGAAAATGGATTACAACACCTCAACTACATCGATAGTTGTGGTGATCTTATTATTAACGCTAGTCCCTAGTGTGGCAGTGGAATTTTCTCAATCAAACTTTGGTTTGCAGTTTGTATTATGCCTATCCAAATATTGTGCAGGCGGGATATGTTACACACTATACAAGCCAGTATTTTGTCTATTTTTAATATACTGTAGTTATTTTTTGTTTAGTTTTTGTTGTAACAAAAGAAAAAGATTGTGTATTTAGAGAGATTCTGATGCATCTCTATTTGGTATAAATACAGTACAGATGGGTGAAATTATTGCAAAAATGCAAATCCTCTGCGAATTTGCACATTCCTTTCTGCGGGTCAGTCTCTAAAAGGCAGATTCATATATTTTTTTAGCACTGAAAATCCGCAGATAGATTTGTATTTGTAAAAATCAAAATCTGTTTGCGGATTCCACACCCTGAAATTTGGGTGAGAATGAGGGACCGACTTTTGTGCTTTACTTCTCACTGCTTAATACCTATACCCCCTCCCCCTAAAAGCAGACCACTTCCACTTCATGGTGGCTGTAAGAGACGTGTTCAGAAGTATGCAATGGAGACTGTTTTAAGGTGAAATTAAAATAAGGCTTTATTGCGCCTGTTGCTTTAAACACAGCAAACATGTAAATCAGCAAACAAAATCCTCTCCACTCTGGAGTATATATACACTTGTGATCCAGTTCTCTTTAACTGCGTGGTTAGCCCAGCGATTCACCAGCCCAAATCATAGAGACATTCATATATATAGATAGACATAGATAATAGTCTTATAAGAAAATCTTATCTGTTAGCTGGGTTGCTGTAGGGGAAGCTTCTCTGCTCTCTTGGATCTGCACCCTTGTGTGCTAAGGCAATGTCAGGCTCCAAGTTTAGAATCTTGTCCCTTTGTCTTGTTGTCAGCTTGCCGCTCAAGACATCTGTCCTTCCTTGGTTCAGCCCAGTTGTGGACTAAGGAATCTCCCCTCCTGTCTCAGAAGCAGGCTTTTTCTAACACCTGTAATCAGACAGGTGGTGTTAGTTAATTGCTTACCAGCAGTTAACCACCACACTGCTGGATTAGTGGCACATTTGTGAACAGGGATAAGTCCCCTGTCACAGTGGCCAACTCAATGTTCCTCATGCACAAAAGGAGCATACCTGAGATACTTTACCTGTGAGATATTGTTTGCTAATAGCTGGATTTGATGCAGGTCAGAGCTCAAATGTATTGTATGCTGTGACCGTGGGCTAAAATTCTCACGCGGCCAGCCAGAGAACTGCCCACGGATTTACCCTGGAAAGTGGCTCAGAACCGGAGGTTCCGTCTCTAATCACTGTAATAAACAATACAAATGCCTGTTACTGTGATGCCTCTCTGCTGCTAAATAGCAAAATGTGACCGTTTGATTTGAATGTTCTTAAGCACATTCTTTTTCAAAGTTTAACAGATCACACACGTAGAATAAGTATGGTACGGTGTTCCACAATTTTCCTAAATCCATTGGGGCTTTGTACCAAGGCAATTTTGGAGCATAGAAAGTATATTTTTATGCATTGCACAATTTTTCAGTGCACAGTTGCATCAAATGTAAGAAACAGTTTTTTTTTACATGTGGTGCAAATTGTTACCAGCTTTTAATTTAGTTGTTATTGCAATGCAGACTGAAGGGAGAGAAAGTAATACATGGGTGCACAATGTGATACATCTCATCATATTCTCCGTTACTCCTCTTTTAGACAAAGAGCCAAGAGGTCCATACACGGACAAAAAGCCGAGATGAAAATAATTGACTTACCAAATAGACATTGTTTTCACTGATTATATAATATCAAGAAGCTCGTTCTATAAGATGTGAAGTGGCCATTGTGGCCGTTTTCATCTGAAATTTAACATTAAAATCGAAGGGAATTTCACCCAAAAATGAGCTGATTGGCTACTTCAGATCATATAAAATAAGTCCCAAAATGGCATCTAAACGGTTAAAAGGAACCCCCATCTGGGGCTGAGCTGTATCTTCAGCTCTGCTGAAACTTCCCGGTTCCAGAGAAACTGACAAACTGAAGTTAATACCAGAGAGATACAGTGGGAGCAGGAACTAATAGTTACATTTATACTTTTATGAAGGTACAATACAGATGCAGCCACCAGTATCCGACCACTTGCCTGGGAAAATACTGGGACTATCTCATAGTAAATGCTGAAACATTTCTGTGAGATTCTGCGGTCAGACTAATGGCCCATCGGATTAACACAGCGGGGGTCCCTGCCGTTCCATTCAGTTTAAATGGGACATTCTGGGATCCCTGCTGTCTTAATCCAATGGGCCATTAGTCTGGCTGCAGAAATGTTGCCGTTTCCTGGGAGATTGCCAAAGATTCTCCAAGGCAAGTCATTGGATATTGGTGGCTGCATCTGTATAATGCAGTAAAAGTCTTGTGCTCCATAATGCCAAGTTGAGTACAAGTGATGCCTGTCTGAGGTTTCGAAATGGAAACTTTCATGATTATTCACAAAAGTGTCATCCACCTGCATAGGTTTGAAAGCTGCCACTGTCAAACATTATGGTTAAAACAAAAATCATTCCTATCCAACAATGTATTGTTTTTGTGTCAAATTACCGTACCCTGCTGGGTAATTTAGAAGTATGGTACATTGTGTAGTACTTAAAAATAAAAAATAAATCATTAATTTGCTATTTTTTTCTTGTACTACAAGCAAATCTAGTTACATAGTAGATGAGATTGAAAAAAGACATATGTCCATCAAGTTCAACCTATGCTAAATTTAGACGACAGATACTTATGCTATATACTGTACTTACAGTATATTGATTAACACACATTCCCAGCTAGCTCAAACTCCCACACCCACCACATGATGAATATATATTTGTCAACCAGAGAGCTACTGAGCGTGGCAATTGCATACAACAAGAGACAGGGGGTGCCCAATGCTACATCCCATTGACAAAACATATATGATGAAAAGTATAAAGTAAAATACTTCAATAATAATAATATTAAATACTTGGTTATTTGGTTAACCCTTTGGCCAAAGCGTCATAAGCCTGCATACCAAAGTCAAGGTATAACCAAATTAATGCAGGTCCTACACTACACTACACTGTGAACCCTTCCTTTTACCTCTGTAAGAGGGGAAGAACCATTATAGGTCTTGTTCCTGCAGCAAATGAAATGACCTCCCAAGGTAAAAAGGTGAAGGAGGAGGAGTGAGCTCTGGGGGGAGGTGCCACAGCCTCCAATTGACTGCTACCAGTCAGACGTAGATTAACACACATTCCCAGCTAGCTCAAACTCCCACACCCACCACATAATGAATATATATTTATGTCAACCAGAGAGCTACTGAGCGTGGCAATTGCATACAACAAGAGACAGGGGGTTCCACGTTGGTATGCAGGCTTATGACGCTTTGGCCAAAGGGTTAACAAAATAACCAAATATTTAATAATATTATTATTATTGAAGTATTTTACTTTATACTTTTCATCATATATGTTTAGTCAATGGGGTGTAGCATTGGGCACCCCCTGTCTCTTACAGTATATTGATCCAGCGTACTTTTGAAAAAGGAAAACAGAAAATAAAATAATTGGGGGGTTGGGGGGCTTCACTTACATACTTAAATGTTTATACATTGATTTTAAGCATTTTATACAATATAAGCCATACCAAATGCAGAATATCAATCATGAATGTTATCCCATCTAAGTACTTTGAAAGCAGCAGGACCGGTGACACTTTTTTGTGTGTTAAGAAAAAAAATAGGCGTACCAGGGGGAGAGGGGGGTTGTTACTATATTAATATAGTGTGGTGCTACAATCAGGGGTGGGTACAAGTTACAAGGACACAAGGAGAAGAAATCCTGCTAATGAGAGCACAAAATAATGGGAAGAGTGAAATGTGGGTGTACAAATAAAATTCCGTTTATTGGGAGCTATGTTCCAATAGTTAAAATAAAGGGTATAGTTGTATGACAAAAACTACAACCAAACTGTGTGTTGATTGGATAGTATTTCCAACCACACACGAAAATTGTGAATATTAAAGGATATGGCTGAAAATCAGATTCGAATAACCACAAATGATTTGTGGCGAGAAAGGATATAGTTGTTGCATTGTGCTTGCCACAATAAACCTTCATAAGTATCTAAGTGTCCACGCTGGAGATGGTACAGTATGGGGCTGCTCTCCTCGCCTGTGTCAGTTCATACAACACATAGAACTTCAATAATCCAAACCAGAAATACTAACACTATTTTCAGTTACATAATCTACAGTATGTTGCCAAAGATAAAGTATACTATGTGACAATGTACACTAATTTGACAGTGTTTCTATCACCTACAGAGGTGTCAACATTCTACTGCACTTTACTAGTTGTGGCTTTAGTTTGGTGCGAAATACATCTGTACTATTAAGATTGCTTAGTACCTCATACAGTGTGTTTTAATAAGGACGCTTACTGTCATATTATAAAACAAAATACTTATGGTTATTAGATAACTGTCCCAAATTGGCTAAAAAAATCTTGGATTGCTTTTTTCACTATATCTCAGAGCTCTTGAATTATCTGCCTACGCCCCTACCTCCTCTCACCCACCCCAATTCCTCTGTGGTCCCTGTGTGTGCTTTCCTTCTCGAAATTCAAGTTTAAGCTGCCGGTTGAAAGCTGTCATGGGATAGTTATCAGTGCCCTAATTTAATGACAACAAATGACTTGCTTTAATTAAGAATTGTAATTTTCCCAGCTATGATAGTACACTCCATACACCATGCCTTGTACATGCAGGTCAAAACAGGAGTTATGTACAGCAGCGGCAGCTTTTATTCGAGTAAAAGCCGCCGGCTGCATGCGTCTGGGAAGCGGGTAGCCGCGGCGCGTGGCGGCGCACTGTGACGTCACAGTAACATGCGCGCCCGGCTTCCCCGTCTTCCCCGGCTTCCGCAGGCTTCCCCGACACCCCTGGAGATCAAATTAAGGTAAGCGGGGGTGCGGGGAAGCAGAGGGGCAGAGCAGGAGCCGGGTACGGGGTCGGGAAGGGAGGAAAATTGCGCGCGAAGTGGAGGGGGGGTGCGTGGGGGAAACGCGGCGGCGCGCGGTTGTTACTGGCGGCAGCTGGGGTAGATCCCGGCTTGCCGGCGGCATTCAGTGCAATAAAAGATGTCGCTACTGTAGTACCAGATATGCCCCACGATATTACCATATTTATATTTTGACACCTTAATATAGAGGATCCTACTTACTTTTGAAGAGTTCTCTACTCATATTTTAATTTTAATAGTAACCACCCTGTGGTTGGGAATATGACCTATTTTAGAATAAACAAAACTGATTAAATAAAAGGCCTTTTTGACTTTAAGTTCATGTCTTCCTTTATATAGAGTGTAACAGCAAAAATCTGTTTTCGCTATGTTTAAAATCTTGCATTTACAGAAACTATCTAGAGCATGGGCTGCCTACAGTACTCCAGTCCTCAAATGCTACCAGCAGCTCTGGTTTTCAGGATATCCCTGCTTCAGCACAGGTGGCTGGAGCAGGGATATCCTGAAAAACCAGAGCTGCTGGTAGCTCTTGAGGACTGGAGTTGGCTATCCCTGATCTAGAGTCTATTTATTAAAGTCTCCCAAAATGAGGGCACCACCACTATATTTATTACAGAAAATGAAATCTATTAAAAACAATTGCATTTTTTCCTTTGATAAATCTGGTGCAATTCTCTTGCACTGTTTCCCCCCCCAAATTGCAGCATGCAACTGTAACTAACCACCTTGTGAAATGGGATGGTTCTGTCTGTCACTTGACTAGCAGTTAGTTCCAGGGAAGTGTCTGATATCGCTCGTATATCTTGACACAAATAGAATCTCAATAAAAACTATTTTTCCTTTTTCTTATTCATCTTTGTCATAGTTTCAAGGATAGCATGGAAAAATCGTCTTATTCAGACTGGTTAATAAATAACAGCATAGCAGAGCTAGTTGCTTCAACGGGTCTTCCAGTCAACATCAGCGATGCATACCAGGACCCTCGTTTCGATGCTGAAGTAAGTAACTTTACTTGTAGACTGGACAAAATCATCCATTGTTTGTTGTACTGAGTTCATATCGTTGGGGGGAAAATGGGCACCAAGCTGAAAATTAACTTTACACCCGATTATGGTTGTGAAACTGGCAATCCCCATCATTGTCGTTTTCTGACCAGGTTGGTCATTGAGAAACCTTCTATTCCGAAGGTCATTTTATTTCAATCATGAGTGGTAAATACTGGCATTAAACAATAATGAAGCTTACTGTCATATTATGAAAGAAAACAATTATGGGTATTAGATAACTCTCCCAAGTTGGCTAAAAAAAATCTTGGATTGCTTTTTTCACTACATTTCATAGCTCTTGAATTACAGATGCAGCCACCAGTATCCGATCACTTGCCTTGGAAAATCTGGGGCAATCTCGCAGTAAATGGATTATATAACGTTTATTTGTGGTGACTATCGGCATTACAAATGAATGTTATGTAATCCAATGTATAGAGTGTGTCGGCTTCTGTTCTTGCTACCCATTTCTATATCCTTGCACCTTCACAGAAACGTGCTTTAGTGTGCTAGCGTGCTATACACCCTGCATCCTATATTTCCATATTCATACACACACATAATATTGTAATACAATACATTATATTAACACCACTGGACTATAAAAATTGTTTTTGCATTTACTTTAAAAATGTATCGGGAGACCTTCAAGCCTTCATTTGTAAAAATGTGCAGTGCTGGAACCAGAATTATTGGGTTGCCGATTCTCAAATTTATTGGGTTGTATTGAAATGCCAAATATACTAGATTTCAGTTACCTGCAATCCTTTTGTTTAAAGAAAGTTTAATCTGTACTTAAGGTGTAGACCGAATGTATTAAATATAGATGCAGTGTGATAATTGGGTTTTATATGACAAAGCGTAGAAAGTTTTGAAACTCTTGTCATTCCTCACCCTTACTTTATACTGACATTACTACTGCTTTGAACTTCAACAGCTTGAAAAGATGTCACAGTCTTTTTCAATTGTTTGATCAGTTCAAAAGTTCTAAAGCAGGGAGGTTGCTTCCGATGACAACTGAAGTAGTTTTTTTCCTTATGTTATAATCGGATGGTATAAATGTTTCTTAAGTAACCAGTTGAGCCTTTCTTGAAATGTTTGAACTGAGAACGTTTCCGTTAGAAACAGTCAGTTTTACCAAAATGTGTAAACAAATCAAAGAAAACAGACTTGAAATTCCACACTTATCACTTATTCTCTACCTTCAAACCGATAGAAATGTGCAGAGTGTACATTCCATTTGTTCAATGTTTACCCCTAAGTGAAACCTACACTGTCAGAATCCCTTGTCTTTTGTAAAGCTGTAGTTTTTTTTAAAAAGTTTTTTTTATTTTATTATTACGGTATGAGAACAATATACTGCGTAGAGAAGAAGGGGGATTTTGGAGTGGATACAACACAAAACAATGGATCACATCAGAGTTATACAAGAAGAGATTTCCCAGAATAACAAACGATGTGTAACTCAGTTTAGCATTTAATTCTGTATACACTTCAGCCTTGGGTGCACTAAGAAGACGAAGGCCCCAAATTCACTAAGCTCAGTTAAATAACGTTTGGTTACCTAAATTAGTAACGGACATTGGTTTTATGAGATTGTAATGCATATCAAAGGTAATTAACTACAAAAACAACCACTGTTGTTTAGCTCATTAGCATAGAATTAATGTCAGGTTAAATTAGCATTGCCTTATGTTAGCTGCAAATAACACGAGCGAAAAGCAGAGAGAAAACACACCTCTATACAATACGTGGAGAGATACATGTGCAGATAAAGGAGCACACCTGAGATACCTGGGATATATGTTAATTGAGGTAATTTGAATACCCTTCTCCCAGCTCTCCTGCAAAACCAATATGTTAGGATCTGGATGGGATTAACACCACCTTTAAAAAAAAATTCAGGTTAAATGCCTGGGTTAACCTAAACAGTCTTTAGTGGATATGCGATATTATTCTTTTGAATATCATCAACACTTACAGCCAGAAAATTTTAAGCATACTGTGCTGTAAGTTATTTCAAGTGTAACGGTATTTCTGAACCGGCCTGACCCACCCAATCTCACATTGGTCCCTGTGGTCTAACCGGCCCCCATTACAGTGTGGTAGTGTCTGGTGGTGCACCTGTTGGCAACAGGACTCCTGAGTCTCCCGCATGATGGTGTGTGGGGAGGACCCGTCCAGACAGGCAGCTGAGGTAGTGTGCTGAGTCTCACCTAGTTCCAGTGCAGCGCCTCCACCTCATCAGGGTCCCTGCGTCCGCATGGGGATGATCCTGTTGAGGAACTCCTTCGTGGTGCTCCTCTCTGTACATTCACTCCACACATGTACACGAGAGGGTTTGTGATTGAGAACATCTTTATTGCCTGAGTGGGCTAGCTGCCCCTCGCAGTAGATATCTAGCCACTCATGTTCAGTCCGTGCCTCCCTTTAAAAGGTGTATCTCTCCTTAGATAGGGATTCCCTATCCCCGCAGGGATCACTGCCCTGTGCCAGGTCCCTGGACACAGTCTCCTCTTCAGTTACTATAACATAACCAGAACTTTCCAGTAACTCAGGCTGGTACTAGAACTTGAACTCCTCCTCTTCTTAGCTGAACTTGTACTAGAACTCTTTTAGAAACAGTGCTGTGCCTTATGTACACTCTGGAAGCTGACACACCTCTGACATCACTAACCATGGAGTCAGAGCATGTGACCACTCCCATCCATACACAGGGCACCCCACCAGGGTGTGAGGGCAAACCTCCATAATTACTGCTGGCATGCCCATAACTTACCAGGCCTTACTGTCAGCAGGAGAGATGACTGTAGCCATTTTACATGACCGCTACACAAGGCATAGCACTGTGTTCACGTTGTCCACTGTGTCCAATTTGTAATCAGACCTCTTAATGCACTGATTCTATAGTTTCATGTGTTCAATTTATCCCTACAAAACCCTGCTTCCTATCCTACATCTTTAAGCACCAATCCTATATACATAAATATATTTATTTATTTTTCAACTTGCCTGAACCGGGGACTCCTTGTGAGCTTTCATGGTATCCTGACCTTTTGGGGATCTCCCGTTCCACGAGCTGTGGAGCTGGCTGTCCAATGGGCAGGCTTGAAGATTCAAAAACATCGCAGTGCGACGGCCATCTAGATATGTTGTTTTTTATTGGTAACCCGTGGCCATGTTTGTAGTTTTTTTGTGAAAACTGCAGCTTTTAGCGTTGTCCATCACATTTTACAAAGGTAGTCATTTTCACTGATTTTTTTTCTTGCTACAGCCCTATAATCTCAGTAGGTGACCTTGTGTTACTTTAACAGCCGTTTTAAAAATAAAAACCTACATTATACATGGGGTATTGACCCCATGTATATCAGTATATAGCAATGCTCTTTTTTTGTCTACTGTGGATTCTTCTTTTCCAAATGAACAATCTATACTTTTTCTAGTGATATGATGGATGTCTTAAGGTGCCCAAAACTGTATTCACCATCCAAGGAGCAGCCTTCCCAGATATTTACATAGAGGCAAAATTATGCACTTTTCTTTCCCATCTAAGGCTGCAATTATGCAGCCGAACTGCAGGGCGCGCACATCTGTGATATCACAATAGCGACGTCGCAGAGCGACATGTTCACAAGCATATGCTACTGCACTCGCGGCTGCTGGCTGAAATCTGTTTTTTGATTGGACGGCCGCGTCATGTGACGCGGCAGTCACAACCCGAAAACAAATTTTTGCAAACGCTCCAACTGTCTCCCGCTTTGCAGAAGCAAGCGGGGAGACAGTCGCATTTGGTATATACAGTTTTCAGGTACATATACAAGTTGTTTTTGTGCCGCTCGGTGTTGCTACAGGCATTTTTGAGTATAATCACAGCCCTACACACCTTCTGAACCTGCTTACATGGCATAAACTGCATGTAGTACCAATGAAGTCTTATTTATGCGTTGTCCCCGATGTATACTTCGTATTATTTCCATTGTTTAACTTTTGTGTAAAATGAAATAAATGCATTTCTTACATTCGAAGCAGGACAATGTTAACATCAACTTGACACTGGTAGTTTTTTTTAAAAACAATAATAGTGGTAGAAAGGCTTTATCAAATTAAAGCATCTTACTATTTATATAGGTGTGTGGACTCCTTTTATGTAGTGAATACCTACAGTACGTTGCTTACTAAAACTTGGAAGGAAGGAATTGATGCAAAGTGATGATGACCAGAACCGAATTATTTAAATTGCTCTTTTAATGTCACATATTAAACAACAAAACGCTTCCTTCATTCCTAGTTACCACAGCCCAGGGAAAATTAGAAGTTCTGTCAATTATTCACATAGTAAAAAAAGAATAGAAAAGTACAGAAAGGTCTGGAATAAGTTGTAAAACATCATTTTAGAGAAACTGCGAAAAGTGACTGTCAGTGTAAATGACTGTTAGCCCCGTGGTAATGTAATGCAGGCGGATAGCATGTCACATTCATTATACTGTAGCTGTATACCCTGCTTTTTTTTTCTTTTCTTTTTTTTAAAGACATGCTAGGTCCCGTTGACCCCGGGCTAGCCAACTCCAGTCCTCAAGAGCTACAAACAGCTCAGGTTTTCAAGATATCCCTGCTTCAGCACAGGTGGGAGTTGAGCCACTGATTGAGCCGCCTGTGCTTTAGCAGTGATATCCTAAAAAACGACCTGTTGGTAGCTCTTGAAGACTGGAGTTGGCTCTCCCTGCATTAACCTCTTTAACTGTGAAAGAGTTCATTCTGCGGTCTCATCTCTGTATCACAGATACTGTATAGTAGCTCAAGTCTGTGCCAATAAGTCCTTCTGCATAACTTGCCCATGAAAGAAAATGATGTGTGATTTAATGTTTTATTTTCAGGATCTATGACAGAAAAATGTACTTTTTTCCCCCCTTGAATTGAGTTGGACTGCTTACTGCATAAAAATCAAATTAATTAATCTAGTGTGATTCAGTAGGAAGTGTGTTCCCACTTTTGTAAAGGCACGTAATCCTATATTTTTTTATTTCACTGTTACACTGTATTGTGTTTCTATATTTCTGCCAGACCCTGAGAGGTACGAAAGCTTGTATCATACCCCATACAACTGATGACGTCAGTGGTGCTGGCGGATGAAGCGTCCATGTCTAACTCGGCTGCCAGTAACAGGATGCAGAGTCCTCCGTGACACGATTCAACGCGTTTCGCCGAGGCTTTCTCAAGAACCATATCCCTAACGACTACCGCTGTGTATTTATAGCAAGATTTTTAATTTCAATTAATTCATTCATTAGTTCATCCATTAATCTATACATTTGTTGTGATAATAATAAAAATCACATTCAATAGATAGCCCGTCCAAACATGATTGGCTATGCCTCCCCCCAAAATATATATATATACTAAATGTGCTACATTATCCTAACGCCCTACTACAACTACAAAGGTATGCAATACATATATTATACAGCTAAAATACATCAATATAATTTTAATAACGACACAATAAAAGTAGTGGAAAAAATCTATAAATTCAGTCTCCACATTTTTAAACTATAAAAGGTATTGAACATGTATCTAGAAGCTGGAGAGGAGGAGATAGGATGAATGCCCTAGCCAAAAGAGAAACCTTCTGGAGACATAACATGAAGACCCTTGTTCCTGGGGGTCTCAATGTGGATATTGACATTGGTGCATTTTTGATATAAATTAATTAATTTTAAATATATATATATTAGTGTTGGGTTCCCTTCTTTCCTTTTTATACATTGTTTTTTATATATTGTCTTTTATATATGGTTTTACTACCACATCCCAAATGTCTTTTAACAATAGAATAATTGCTGATCTTATGTAAAGTTGTTTTCCCTACTCTAATGCTGTTTTATATATATATTTTTAGATTTTTTTCCACTACTTTTATTGTGTCGTTATTAAAATTATATTGATGTATTTTAGCTGTATAATATATGTATTGCATACCTTTGTAGTAGTAGGATGTTAGGATAATGTAGCACATTTAGTAAATATGTATTTTTGGGGAATAGCCAATCATGTTTGGACGGGCTATCTATTTATTGAATGTGACTTTTATTATTATGCACAACAAATGTAGAGATTAATGGATGAACTAATGAATGAATTAATTGAAATGAATAATCTTGCTATAAATACACTGCGGTAGTCGTTGGGGACATGGTTCTTGAGAGCCTCAGCGAAACGCGTTGAATCGTGTCACGGAGGACTCTGCATCCTGTTACTGGTAGCCAAGTTGAACACAGACGCTTCATCCGCCAGCACCACTGACATCATCAGTTACGTCATTGCGGAGGGACGGAGACGTGTGGAAATCGGCAGGGAGCCACGGAGTAAAGAGTCCTCTCAATTGAATGTTGTACATTGTCAAAATGTGAGTGCAAACTGCTACTATTATTGTTTGAGCAATATACTTATATCCTGAGACATACTACCCTATTTTGCGTATTCTCTTTTTCCATTTTGTACTATACTGGAGCTACACTATACTTGACAGACGACTCAGAGGTGCATTGGACCAGAGAGCTCCTATCAGAGAGAGGTGTTGATCTGCCTATACAATCACTAACATTTGTGAGTGGGATTACATATATATATATATATTTTTTTTTCACGGACACTTTAAAAATTGGCTATACGATTATTTTGCCTTTACTGTATGTTTCACATATATCACCACAAGATCTGCGAGCGCTCCCCCATTCTTGGACATCCAATAATACCAGAGCCAGAAGCTCCACACACAGAAAGTGAGATAGAAATCATAGCTTCCCTTTCACATGATACGTCTGAGAGGAACTCAGCTGAGAAGCTACAGAGCCTGGAGGCAACGAGTCTGAATCTGCTCTCTGCTGGGACACTCTCTTACACTCTCTCAGCCTCTGTGCCGACATCCATCCTGAATGCGCTCGACTCTGTGATCCAGCTCGATAATGCACCGGAGAAGTCACTGGATTCTGTACCTATGATGAATAGCCAGGATACCTTCTCAGCCCCTGCACCGACATCCATCTTAAATGTGCCCTGTCACGTGATTAATTCGAGGACACACCAGGGAAGCCAATACCAGATCCTGCACTTCTGTCCTACAAGTTCCTCGCCTCCCGATCCTGCGTAATCAAAGATTTTACAAAATGGAGGAAACTTCCTCTTACTGTCTCTGCTGGGCTGCGGGAGATATCAACTACTCCTCAGTCACATAGACCTTTTGCCATCGCAAAAGTCCTTATAGTCCTTACAGCTAATTAACCCTTTGTCTGGGTTTTATCACTTCCAAGATCTTGCCAACAGAGGACTCATTTCTTTGATTATTGTTATTGCTTTAACCCTGATAATTTATATTAAAACAGTGTTAGATCTAGTCCTGAGAATGATCTCTCTTTCCTGATTAAACAGAGCCTGTTATACTGAGAGGGGGAGGGCAAACTTTATTTGAATAACCGCATACTGTATGTTATACAAGTGGTTGTGAGCATTTGAATCCTGGGGTTAATTTATACATGTGTGAGATAAAATGATCCTAACCTGTTACAGCTAATCTTACTTTGTATCCCGCAGTACATACAGTATCTGGGAATAATTATAGAAGGATAACTTAAAGGAACATATTCTCACACAGAATGATATCTCTGCCTTTGTATCCGGTGGTGTAGTGCTGGATATAATTGCAGAAGGGTTATTATTATAGAAATGTATTCTTGCACAGAATTATATCCATCTGCCTTTGTTCAGTCAGAGTTGCTGCATCTGCTCAGTTCCTCTGATCACTCTCACTGCTTGTGCCAAAAGGACTAGAGAGAGTGCTGGTAACGTATATTTCATGCGCTCCATGTATATCTTTTCCTCAATAAAATAAATATTAAAAATAACAAACAACCCATAACTTTAATCCCTTATATCACAGGATAAGGAATCCTATGACCGTAAGAAGCAATTTGCTTGTGCAGCTTCAAGCGATAGGTTTCAATAAGGGATCATTGAAACATATCTGTACTATTATACCCGTTGTTCTCAAACTGTGATACAGTTTTTGGATTTTGGTGGTGGTTCCCAAATCAGATACTTGAGAGTATTGAAATGGTGTGTTTGAACGAAACGTTTGAGAACCGTTGCCTTATACCAGGGGTGGCCAACTCCAGTCCTCAAGGGCTACCAATAGGTTAGGTTTTTAGGATGTCCCTGCTTCAGCACAGGTGGCTCAATCTGTGGCTATGTCATTGACTAAGCCATTGATTGAGCCACCTCTGCTGTAGATGGGATATTCTTAAAACCTGACCTGTTGGTGGTACTTGAGAACTGGAGTTTGCCACCCCTTCCTTATACTATAGCCATAAAATTAATTGCAAATCTATTTGGAAGTTGACAATCATATTTCATTTTGTAACCTACATATCCTGTTAGACACTTAGCTGTGTTCAGTATGTCAGATCTTTCCACTCTCGTATATGCAGTAAAGTTTAGAATCCAGCATTTTCTTTCCACGCCTGGTACAGGTGGTAAGCGAAGAAATGTAGAATCCAGCATTTTCTTTCCACGCCTGGTACAGGTGGTAAGCGAAGAAATGTAGAATCCAGCATTTTCTTTCCACGCCTGGTACAGGTGGTAAGCGAAGAAATGTAGAATCCAGCATTTTCTTTCCACGCCTGGTACAGGTGGTAAGCGAAGAAATGTAGAATCCAGCATTTTCTTTCCACGCCTGGAAAGCAGGTAAGGAGAGAACAATCTGCTCAATATGGTTCCATGCATGCCTGCTATGGGTGGCATATTTAGTTACAGACAGTAATGACTAGATTTGGCTGCTTTCTATGCATCTGCACAGTAAAATTGTGCACAGTACTTGTGCCAACTTTGCAAAAGTCCGTAACAGCTTACAAATACAGTTGCTACAATAAAAAGTTATGTTGAGCTTGATGCTATGACAATAACAATGGTGATTGCTGAAAGTCTTTGTAAGCTTTTCAGTGCAGGACGTCTTGGAAGGACGTCCAAAAGTACTTCCAGAGTTATTTTGCGATTTACGTTTTTGAGATAATCTTGCACAGACCTGCACCAGGCTTAGATCCTTAACCGCTTCAGTGCCCTGTTTACGTATAGCGTACGTCATGAATAGTGTCAGCCACGGCCCTTATGATGTACAATGTACTTCATGGCCTTTTGCTAGTTTTCTAGGCAACGTTTACGATCAGAGCTCAACTAAAACTGAAGGGTCAGACCCTTCTCTTCCATTCCGGTCACCAGTACCACGAAGCAAAAACGTGACTGCTATTGCCGGAGGGTCCTTTGCCATAGAGTTTGCTGCAAGATCAAAATACTTTCACCGTCTCACAGACATGTTTTACTACCATTGTGTTCTCCTGCAAACCTGGCACAATCTGCAAATTCAAATATGCAAATATTCTTTACCATGTATTTCATGTTTAGTCACAGGTATTTCTCCACGTTAGGAGGTATATAAACCAATGGGTTGTCTACTACATAGGAAAATCTCTCCCTGTCCTCCATACCTCCCCTTTTTCTCCCTCTCCTCGAATTTTGCTACAACTTGTGAATTTCTACCAAACGTTTTAGAAAGTTCCAGTAAACCATAGGCAGCGCAAATTTGGGGAAGTTCAAGCATCTCAAGTCAAGAAGTCCTGGACATGTATCCCACAATGCACCCATGTTTAATAAATGAACAGGAGCAGGATTGATTGTTCTACATTTTTTCATTATGTTTGTGTATCTTTATTTATATAGCACCATTCAGGTACATGGTGCTTCGCAGCAGTAATACAGGTGACATAATAAAATAACACATAATGGGAATAAGCACTTCAGGGATGACAGTGACAATAGGAAAGGGAGTCCCTGCCCCGAAGAACTTACAATCTAAGGGGTAATTAGGGAGAATTTAGAGACAGTAGGAGGGTGTTATGGTAAGTGCATCTGCAGGGGGCCAAGGTCGGTGCATCCGAGATGTGTAGTAACAGCCAGCGTTACTGCTTCGTTAAAGAGGTGTGATTTAGATAGGTCTTAAAGGTGGAGTGAGAGGGTGACAATAGGATATTGAGGGGAAGGACATTCCCGAGGTGTGAGGTAGTGAGTGAGAGGTTTTAGGTAAGGGAAGTCTTTAGATACAAAAGGGGTGGACAGAAGGCATCCTTGAGCAGAATGCAAGAGTCGAGCAGGTGTATGCGAGAAACTAGGGCTCAGATGTAAGGCGGGGCAGAAGAGTGAATAGCCTTAAAAGTGAGGAGGAGAATTTTGTACGTAATACAGAGTTTATTGGAAGCCAGGAGAAGGATTTCAGCAGGAGAGACACTGTGACAGATTTAGGAGAGAGTAAAGTGATTCTAGCAGCAGTGTTTAGGATAGATTGTAGGGGAAACAGGTGAGACAGCAGAAGGTTATAATAGTCGAGCAGGGCCTGCGTTAGTTTCAGCAGTAGAGAAACAGAGGAAAGGGTGTATCTTTACAATGTTACAGAGGTAAAACGTCAGGTTTTAGCTACATTGTTACTCCACAAGGAAGTGAAGATGCATGTGAGAGGCGAGGAACGAGTGCATGTAGAAATAAGACGGGAATGGCAGAGATATTCCCAGAAATAAGGAGAAGCAAGGCAAGAAAGTGGATGTGTGAGGAGGAATTGTAGGGGTTGTGTTTTTTTTTTAGTGCTGGGGTATAGCTGAGTGGAGCCAAAGGGCACAGGCAGGAAAGCAGTTCCTGTGACCTGAGAAGTGGAGAAGGAATGAGAAATGGGGAAATATGAATGGAGTTAGCGACATTAGTCTTGTAGAAAGAAAAGTGTAGTTTGGAAAGAAGTGAGGTTAGAGCTCATAATGAGTAACCTTCTTCATCCAAAACCAGCTACTGTATTATTGGAATCCCTGCAGGGTTAATGGACACAACATTACTCACACTTTTAAGAAATAATTTCTTGTGACCCTGCATAATGTCAGCCATTCACACCTTTTATGCCTAATTGCATAAAATGAATGTCTCTACATGTTCTGGGAGACAAATTCTTGTGGAGTAAGACAGGAGGTACAGTATGAATCATTACATGGCAAAACAGAGACTAATTGCTGATATGTGCTTTAATGCCAAAGGTCTTCATTTTATTTAAAATGTGCACGTACTGTGAAGACAAAGTCGTGCACTACTACTTATTTAGTCTCCCTTTTCACTCTTTGTCCTAGGCTGACCAGTTTTCAGGGTTCCATATCCGATCTGTTCTTTGTGTTCCCATATGGAATAGTAGCCATCAAATAATAGGTAAGTAATTTTGGATACCTGTTTATTATTAATGTCTTCTGCTTCTTTTTTTAAAGGGATTATTGAAGTTGTCTTTTGTTTTCACAAATGAACAGTAAATATGTACTGTTCTTATTTAGGTTTCATTTCAAACCAGTTTGAATACTGCTCCGTCAATGTGGCTTTCACAGTCACCCCTCTACAGTTTTTCCTCATTTGCCTATAGGTGTTATTGGCTACTTAGCTGCCTTTCAGAAAGGGACTACTGTATATTGCATTCCCTCATTCCTAGTTGCAGATATAAGTTCACCAGACCCTACTCTTCAAGGTTGCATAAAGGGCGACCCCTCCTAGAACCAAAGTAAATTAATGGCATGTTCTATAGGTTAAATATTGGTAAATAAAGTCATTTTGTTACTGTACGGAGAAAGAAGTAGAAGTATTTTTAAGAACATTTTGTTCACCTTTTAATGTCTCCTTAGTAACTAAATGTTTCTACAGGTAGTAATGGTTATCCAACGTTTCACTTTACAACGAATGGCATATCTAACGCTTTACAATGCCTCCTTAAGGGCAATTTTCCGACGCCTGAATGCGTTATCCGACGCCTGAATGTGTTATCCAACGCTCACCGCCACTGATTAACATGGAACTTACTTTACAACGGTTTCACTATCCAACGCTACTTCCAGAACGGACAGAGGACTGTCTGTATATATACAATCTTCACCTGATCTCTTTTGTGACAAGACTGTAGATGGTTGAATATACAGATGCAGCAAGACATACTGTCCTTGGTGCACTGCCATGGTGATCGTCGCCAGGGCCACAGACAGCTTTCCCAGGGCCCAGGACTAAAGTTTCCACCGGGGCCCCCCATCCACGTGCCGGTGGCCTTGCGAGAACCCCCCACCCCCTTTTGTTTTTCTTACACTTCCCTCTTCTCATGCATATCCTCGTTCTCTCATCCCTCTCCATCACCCTTTCCTTCCACCCTGTCTCTCATTCTCCCCTTCCCTCTATTACACCCTCACTACTCTCCTTCTTACAGCCCTCTCTCAAACTCCCCGCCCCCCATGTATTTCTCTCCCACTCCCCACTCAATAACCTCCCTCCCCAAATACACACACAATATAACCCCCTCCCCAAATACACACACACACACAATATAACCCCCTCCCCAAATACAAACACACACAAACAATAACCCCTCTATCCAAATAAACACAAATAAAAAAACCTTCCCAAACACACAATAAGCCCCCTCCCCAAATACACACACATACACACACAATAAGCCCCCCTTCCCAAATACACACACGCCCCTCCTCAAATGCGCACAAACACACACACAATACGCTCCTTGCCCAAATACACACACGCACACACAATAAGACTCCCTCCCCAAATACACACAATAATCCCCCTTCCCCAAAATACACACAACAAGCCCCCCTCCCCAAATACACACAATAATCCCCCATCCTAAATAAACACAATAAACCCCCTCTCCAAATACACACAATAAGCCCCCATCCCCAAAAACACACACACCTTGGGGGGGGGGGGGGGGAGGAAGGGGCCTGGGAGGTTTGTATAAGGGGATCATGGGCATGTGGCCTTACCCGGGGCCCTTTGATGGGCCTGCTGGAACCACCTTGCCAGTTCACAGGAGGGCCCTGTAGGCCCGCGAAGCCTAAGGAAGGGAGGGACAGTTGGGGTGCCGAGAGGGACAGCCGAGGGAAGGGGGAGTCCTGCAGGAGAGGTGGGAGGGGAGGGACAGATATGGGTGGCAGCCACAGGAAAGGGGAGAGCCCAGCTTGCCTGCAGGAGAGGAGAGAGGGTAGGGCCCTGCAGGAGAGGAGGGATAGATGGGAGAGGCCCAGGAAAAAGGGTGAGCCCGGCTTGCCTGCACATAGAAAATGGAAGAGTTGCCGGCAGGGAGGCCGGACCCCTTAACTGGCCGGGCCTGGGACAGCAGTCCCAGCTGTCCCCCCTGTCGGTGGCCCTGGTTGTTGCACCGAAGTATTAATGCTATTGGGGGTCTAATTCAGAAGCATGGACCCCTGCAGCTCTATCGCAGCATACACTGTCTCCAGCACAGCTGACTTTTACTTCTTGGCCCGCAGTGCAGAGGACTGTAAGCTTGCTCCATCTGTACTGTACATCTAGAGTCTGTCCCCTTTTATATTGTGTTTGGTAAATTATGGCAGTATCATTTATTTATATAGATTAAGGGGATAAAACAACTGAGAACTGTTAATAACCCGGAAAAAATATAAACAGACTAATTTTTACATAAAAGCAAATAAGTCCAAATTATACTTAAGGCAGAATTGAATCTTTCTAAAGAAGGCAATGACATTAGTTGTTTTAAAACTGGATTGCCCCTTTAAGAATTTAATCTTGTATTTCCCTCCCCGCTTTCCGCAAAGTTGACGTGTGCACCACCAGCCACGCGGTTCCTTTTTACAATTTCTCCAAACAACTTTCGACCCAGGTTTGCCAACAAAACAAGAGTTACTTTCATTGTTCACGTTGTATTCTTTGAAAAGATAGTTTCCATTGAATCAGCTTCATAGAATTTATAATCACTCATCTCTAAGGTACAATCCCATCAAAGTAGATTTATAGTATAATGAAGACCTAGCAATTATATGGGATATCAGAATAATCATCAAATTAGTGCCGATTGGCCAGTGAAAGAGATTAAATGGTGTCTCTGTCACATGTGGGAACAATGAAAATCTCGTAGTCAGAGCAACATTCTGAACATTTTAATACAGAGAAGAAATGCACAACGTTTCGAGGTTAAAAAAAAAAATCTCCTCCCGATGGCCGAACCCCCTCAACACCCCACGAAACATTATGAACATTTTAATACAGAAAAGAAATGCACAATGTTTTTGGGGGCAGGGGGGCCGTCGGGAGGCAATTTTTTCCGCCAAATTCAGCGAAGTTGATTGGACAATGACCCAAAACATACTGCAAAAGCAACTCAGGAGTTTTTTAAGGCAAAGAAGTGGAATATTCTGCAATGGCCGAGTCAATCACCTGATCTCAACCCGATCAAGCATGCATTTCACTTGCTGAAGACAAAACTTAAGACAGAAAGACCCACGAACAAACAATAACTGAAGGCAGCTGCAGTAAAGACCTGGCAAAGCATCACAAAGGAGGAAACCCAGCGTTTGGTGCTGTCCATGCGTTCCAGACTTCAAGCAGTCATTGCCTGCAAAGGATTCTCGACAAAGTATTAAAAATGAACATTTTATTTATGATTGTGTTAATTTGTCCAATTACATTTCAGCCCCTGAAATAAGGGGACTGTGTATGAAAATGGTTGCAATTCCTAAACGGTTCATACGATATTTTTGTTCAACCCCTTGAATTAAAGCTGAAAGTCTGCACTTCTACTGCATCTCGGTTGTTTCATTTCAAATCCATTGTGGTGGCGTATAGACCCAAAATTATGAAAATTGTGTCAGTGTCCAATTATTTCCGGACCTAACTGTATAAATTAGCTGAATTAATAACTTTACTGTATAATGACTGAGTGTAAATTGTATGATAGATACAATAGAATGCTGAATAGTGTTTTGTGACTTCAATGTTTGCAAGTGGAATTTTTCTTCTCTGTACAGTATGTTTAAACACTGTATTTTCTTTGCTAAAGGTGTAGCGCAAGTCTTGAACAGGCTGGATGGGAATCCTTTCGATGATGCTGATCAAAGACTGTTTGAGGTAAGAATGTATTTCTGCTTTGATGCAGGTAATTACAGTACACAACCGAATATATTTCAGTTTATTTTTATTAACTATTTTTATTTTATATTTATACTGTGTGTACTTGTTTATTCAGTGTTTCTGGTAAAATGGCAAATGTATTCATGCATAAATAAAGAGCCATGTTTACGAACAAATGCTAAATCGCATTCATTTCGGCCCGTGGACCCCCTGCTTCTTGAGTTACAGGCCCAGATGTCTCCTGCAGTTTAAATGTACCGGTCACATGACGCTGGAGATGTAAACTTGCCGGAGATACCGGCACCCCTTACAGAGGCCTGTACCTGCGAGAAGCAGAAGGTCCCCAGACCTGAAATTAAAGTGGTTCAGCCCCCCCCACCCGAAACAGCCCCCCCCGCTTCAATCCAACTGTATGTTATTAAAACACACCTTCATTACTAATGTTGTTATCTGTGCCCATTGAGGGTATAGTTAATCACAGTGACAATCAAAGCATTTTTTGGCTACTGTTTATTTTTTATTCTACTGTAATATATATGTTTTTGCATTTTTATTTTTTAGGTTGCCCATTGGTTGCTAATGTGGTTATCTGTGCCCCTGTTGAGGGCATAGTTAACCACAGTAACAATAAATGGGGTTCTTGGCCAAAATTTATTTTAATATATTGAAATGCAATTTTTATTTTTCATTTATTTCAACACAAATGGGCAAAAACGCTGTTAGCCATTATTTGGCTACTAGTGCTTTTGCCCATTTGTATGTATGGTGATGGGGGTAGAGAAGGTGGGGGATGGGGGTAGTCTTCCCAGGGAGGGTGGTTAGGCCTCCCGGATGTGTAGCATGGGGGAGGGGTGGGTTAATCCCTTAATTAACATAGCAGTTATTAACCGCTAAGGTAGTTGAGGTTAGTTAGTAGCTAGTTTTTTATTTTAACGTTTTTGCCACAGAAGACGAAGAGAACGAGGATAGCCTTCATCCTGGCAGGGATAAGTACAACTTGTATTTACTGTAGGGTTGCTGGCTAATGGTTTACTTTTAATGGGCAAATGTGCTATTATCAAGATCTGGATAATAGGGCATTTGCCACTACTGTACAGTATGTGTTGGGGGGCTGTTAGGGGTAGACTGGGTGCATAGTAGGTTGCCCATTGACACAGTGACAATCAATGGATAAAAATGGCTACTGTTTTTTTTATATTATTGTATTTTACGTTATTTCACTGTATTGTATATTTGAATGGGCAAAAGCGCTATTTGCCATATGTGGCTAATAGCACTTTGACCATTCCTATGTGGTGTTTATGGTAGCGAATGTGGGTGAAGTGGGCAGTTGCCCCTGGTTGGGTGGTTAGGCCTCGAGGGAGGGGTTTACCCCTTCATTGCCTTTGCGGTTGTAACCGCTAAGGTAATGAAGAGGTTAAATCCTCCTGCAACCCTCCCGGGAGGCCTACCCACCCAGGGGCAACTACAAGCTTCACCCACCCCCTCTTCCACCAACAAACCAGGTAAAGCTACAGTATTTAACCCCTTCATTACCTTAGTGGTTAGCCACTAAGGTAATGAAGCTGGGCTAGAATTTTATTTTTATTACCTAGGATTGAAGCGGGGGTCTCCGGAGCTGAAATGAATGCGGGTTAGCTCCGGAGACCCCCAGATTCAATCCTATTTAATCAAAATCAAATAAACTCCGTCAGATGCAAATCGCAATTCCAATCTCGGCACCCTTTAGGTAGCGAGAAAAAAGTGTTTAACCCATGATTTGCATGTACTGTAGGAGCTTTATGCATAGCTACACATGCAAAATCACTTGCAAAGGCACTTAACAAGCGTTAAGTCACTTATCGAAGGTTAGCGAATAAGCCCCATAAATTCGTACATTACACCTTAGAGAGGCTGCTGCACATACTGTATGCTACAATATATTTTTATTGCGCATGTGAGGTGGTCATAGTGGTACATCTGTTTATAACACAACTAATAGTACTATTTTTATTGTCCCTATTTGTAAACCATCTACTATATTTCAATGTTTCTTTTTTAGGCTTTTGTTATTTTTTGTGGCCTTGGAATTAACAACACAATAATGTACGATCAAGTGAAGAAGTCTTGGGCAAAGCAATCGGTGGCTCTAGATGTGAGTAAATATGAAACAGCTTTCTTTAATGAGTGTAACTGATGTGGTTGGATTAATTAAATGCAATGTACAGTAGACCTAATATCATAAATGGGTCAATCACCGACACCCTCCCAATTAGTATCAGTAATTAATATATCTATCTTTCCTGGAACAGCAATATACAGAAGGGTTAGACTGGTTGGAATATTGTCTTTTTTTAAATTCTCTTTTTCAATTGTAATTACTATTTATCTATCTTTAATTATAATATTTGCTATATGGTTACTTTTGTGACTGTTCAATACTGTACATATTCCAGTTCTCAAGGGCCACCAACAGGTCAGGTTTTAAGGGTTTCCCTGCTTCAGCACAGGTGGCTCAATCGGTGGCCAAGTCAATGGCTCAGCCACTGATTGAGCCACCTGTGCTGAAGCAGGGATATCCTTAAAACCTGACCTGTTGGTGGCTCTTGAGGACTGGAGTTGGCCACGCCTACTCTAGCATATAAACTTTAATTGAAAAAGAAATCAGGTAGTTGTCTTTGACTGAAACAATATTCTCTTAAGAGTCAATACTCGTTGACAGCTTCTTTGAAGTTACAACTCTAAAGCTTAAATGACTCCAGTTATCCAAAATGTCACTGGTAATATGACTAAAAGTAAGCCCTATTCTACAAAGCACTTACAGTAGGAGCACAATAACCCAGAGATTTAGCTTTTCATTATGTGTTAATCACAACCTTTGATGCAATAGATGTGTACATTTATATATATATATATATATATATATATATATATATATATATATATAACAGATATAGCCGTGTTAGTCCAGTTGCGATAGTGCAGAATAAATGAGTTCTTCAGTATTAGGTGATACCCCTCCAGTGCCTCTCTGTTCTTTATTCTTCCTTTTTTTTTTTTTTTTTCCAATCCCTGTCTAAGTCACAGAAACCTTTGTATATCAGTATTGCTTGACCTGAGGAAGAGAGGAAAACTCTCGAAAGCTTGTCCTATAACATAAATTGTTAGTCCAAATAAAAAAGGTATCACCTAACACTGAAGAACTTTATATATATATATATATATATATATATATATATATATATATATATATATATATACATACTGTATATTTATGTATATGTTTGTTTGTAAATATATATATACACTACCGACACACTTTATTGCAGTGCGGCCGGTTCCGCAAGCCGGGAGATTTCCCGGCTTGCTAGTGGCCGCCCCTCGGCGTGACGCGCGGTCACGCGTCATCGGGAGCCTGCGCCCCCTGCACGCGCCGAGGGAGCCCTGGTGTCCCGCGATGTGGGGGACGGCGGCAGGGGGTTCCGGGGGACCCGGCGGACCCGGCAGCAGGAGGATGGATCAATCGATCGGAGGGCGCTCCTCCGCTGCTTCGGCGCGCGCCCGTCACCCTCCGGCGCGCGCCAGGCTACTGCTGCGGCCGAGAACAGGCAAATGCTCGAATAAACTCGGCCGCAGCAGTATATATATATATATATATATATATATATATATATATATATATATATATATATAAAAATAGGGGAACAGCTGGCACTAAAATACTTGAAAAGACAGTGCGGTGTGTGTCCTATAAAGATACACAGAGAAAAGGCAGTCCACTCCAGCAAGAGAAAACAAAGACAGCACTCAAGGTAAGTGAAAAAAAGACCTGTAATCAGATGTAATACAGCACAAACATGACCAACGTTTCGGTCCTCGTGGGACTAGCACTACCCTGAGGAAGGTCCCACGAGGACCGAATCGTTGGTCATGTTTGTGCTGTATTACATCTGATTACAGGTCTTTTTTTCACTTACCTTGAGTACTGTCTTTGTTTGCTCTTGCTGGAGTGGATCTCTCTCTCTCTACAAAATATTTTAGCATTTTCATATTTATTCCAAGTACTGCATCAATTTTTCACTAGCATACTGTAAGTCTTCTTTTTTTCTTTTTTTTTATTCTAAGCACTAGTTGACTTGGGGACTTTCATGATCTTTAATGCTAGCATATACACTGGCGACACACTTTATTCGAGCTCGGCTAGTCCCACGAATTCGGGTATACCCGGGTGTATTGAGGTTTGTGACTGTTTTCTGCCCGAGTGCATTGAGTTATTTTCCGGCAGGGATTGAAGCATTTTATTCCCGCTGGCTGCAATACTGCACAGTACATATATATATACTGCATTACAATTCATGAATTTATGCCATCTGGTAGACACGCGAAGCATTGCAGCCTATTAAATCCTAATGATTATCATTTAACAGATCAGCCGCCCGTCAGCCAGGCATGAACCCAGGCTGGGAAGGCAAATGCAACGGGGCTTGTCAGAGGTGAGGAGCGGCGCATTCCAGGTATCTGCCAGGTACATACCGGGTATTTGCTCGAATAAAGTGTGTCGGTGCAGTAACACGATCTTTGAAGACTTCTGTTTGACATAAGGAATAATACAGTATTATGCAACCTAGAAACCTTGTGCAAAATACATTATTTATCGACAATCGTTAGTCAAGGGAATGACCATTCACAATTGATAATGGTTGTTTGATTTTAGATATTAATAGCAAATTAGTCTTTAAAGTAACCCCCTATTTATTTGGAGGTGAATGTTTCACAGATTCTTCCAACGAAACACGTGAAAGAGTTAGGTTATTAGGTTGTACAGGAATTGAAGAAGAGATAGGATGATCGATGTCAGCGCTGCTCCGATAGATATCAGACTCACCAGGTAGGGTAAAAATAATTTATTAAGACTACATAAAACGGATACTAGGGAACATAACAAAAAGGCCTCCTCCCACGCATTTCGGGCGAGTTCGCCCTTTCTATATATATAGTGCATGGAGTAAGAGAAAAAGAAAAATTGTAAATATCACACGTTGATATAAATACAGTGCAGTGCAGGCCTGTTGATAAGATTAGTGTATGAAAAGCAGGAATTTCCCACACTGTATATCTTCAGCCATCAAACATTGTAATAGACTAAAAAGTATCTTAAAATTAAAATATGTACAACCGTACACAATTTACTGTGTGGTTCTGTGTATGCCACCTGTTAAGATGTGTCTGTGATGTCAAGATCCAAACAATGTTATTTCCTCAATGGAACAGACTCAATGGGCCTCATGCAGTAAAGTCCAATAGAAAAAATCGCCAGGGTTTTTAAATTGCCATTTTTTACAGCGTTGCTGGGGTGCCCACCGGGCAAATGTCCCGGTCACATGACGCAGGACATTTAAATGCATAGGAGATACCGGCACCCTATAACGGGGCCTGTATCCCGGGAAGCAGGGGGTCCCCAGACCTGAAATCAACCCTGTTCTGCTCCGGAGCCCCCTTGCTCATCTACACTAGTAAGAACAAGGAAATTAAATGTGTTAAAAACAATACACAACCCACCCGCTGTGCTCCACATAAAACCATTATTAATTTTTTTAGACACAGGATTAATACCACTGGCTGTCGGAGGTCCCAGGGTGGGCCCCACAGGGCACCCCGGGGGGTTCCCACAGGTGTCTGGGGGCCCTTGGGTGGTCCCTGCTTGGATCCGTGGGCCTCCAGGTTGTCCTCGCGGGTGTCCGTGGGCCCCACAAGGGTCTATGGGTGGTCCCTGTGGGCCCTCGGGTGTCCCTGTGGGTGTCCGGGGGCCCTCAGGTGGTCCCCGTGGGTGTCTATGGGTCCTGGCTTCAGTCCCTTTCATGATGTCACATAAAAAAACAAGAAGGGCATACAGTTTTCACAGCCAATCAGATTGGTGCTTGTATGAGTTTTATTATTGTATATTTTGGACATTCATGCTTTTGTATTAGGGTGAACATTGGCTGCTATAGTAGCTTATCATGCCCATATTATATGGGTATGATGTACTACTATGCCACTCAATGGGTAAAGGGTGGGTATAGTGGGTCCACGGGTGGGTGGTTACACCTCCCGAGTGGGTAGTGGGGCAGAGTGGGTTAACCCCTTAATTACTATAGCGGGTATTAACCGCTAAGGTGATTAAAGGGTTAGGGGCCATTAGATGTATTTTTTATGTATTGTTGCTGGCATCGGAGGACATGGCCCTGCAGTATACTGATGAGGATGCCCTTCATGTTGGCAAGTATAAGTAGAACGTTTTTTATTTACTTTATTTATGCTGCCTGGCTAATGTTTTGTTTAATATTGGGCAAATAATCTATTATCCATATCTGGATAATAGTTATTTTGCACATCACTGTACTGTATGTGTTTGGTGGTGGGGGAGGTGTATTTATTGAAATGTATGCCATGTTTTTGTTTTTTTAAATACAGGAATGGTACCGCAGACCAGTGGAAACCACCCATGGACCCCCGGTCGCCCTCGGGGACCAACCATGGACCCCGTTTGGGGCCCACAGACACCCCCGCGGGGACTACCTGGAGGCCCACGGAGCCTAGCGGGGAACACCCGAGGGTCCCCATACACCCGTGGGAACCTCCCGGGTGCCCTGTGGGGCCTGCAGACACCCATGGGTACCACTTGGGGACCCCCGCCGGCCTGTGGTATTAATCCTGTGTCTAACAAAATAAATAATGGTTTTATGTGGGGGCACATGGGGTCTGTGGGTTGTGTATTGTTTATTAAATATTGTATTGGTTTGTGGTGGCCTAGGATGTGGCTAGTAGGGCTGTTGTGTGTATTTTGTTTATATTATGGGTAGCGGTGGTGGGTGAAGGGGGTAGTAGCCCCAAGGATGGGTGTTTAGGCCTACCGGGTGGATAGCAAGCCCCCCGCAAGGCCTAAACATCCACCTAGGGCAAAATACCACCTTCACCCACCCCCGCTACCCACAATGAGCATGGCACTGGTGGTTAACCCCTTCATTGCCTTAGCGGTTAACCGCTAAGGTAATGAAGTTGCCTGTAAATGCATTTTTCATGCATCTGATTCATGCCGGGGGGGGGGGGGGGGCGTTTCTCCGGTGGTGATATTAATGGATATCAGTTTAGGAGTCTCCCGGCATCAATCCGATGCAGGAAAAATGCATTTTTTTTTCTCGAAGTGCCGTCTTGCCGCTCATCGGCAGCTTCTCACCACCTTCTTGCCAACTTTTTGTGGCGGGGCGATTTGAAGAGGAAATCTCCGTTCTATAGCGGCAATCGGCCTCAATAAGCTGATCGGGACTACTAGAATTGAGCGAGTTTGAGAAGCTGACAATAAGTGGTTTATCGCCATAAGTTTGTGTTTTTTTTATTTCCCCGGTCAAAAAAACAGCGATTTTTGCTCTTATCGCAATCTTCTCTGGGATTACTGAAATGCTGTAGGCTTTTTTGTCGATAAGCTGGCGATACAGGGCTTATTGCTGCTTATAGCATGAGGCCCAATGTATCTGTTCTTGTCCATGCATTGTTTCTTACAGTTCTGTATGTGTTAAAACTGGAATGCATTTTACTGCACCTGCTATTTTCTACTGATTTACTGTAAAGTCTTTCCACTTAGATCATATAGGACATTAAGTAATGAATTAAGTAATGAAGGGTGATTAGTGTTTTAGGAACACACTATCTGGTCACACATTTTAAGTATGGTTTCATTTGCCCTAGGCAACAGCTGAAATCACACATGAATTATGTTGCTAAATGGAGTTTATAGAACAGTCACATAGAAAAGCAATTATTTGGATTTCACAAAGTGACTTTGAACTTTATTAAAGATGTTTTAAATCCTGACACGGTGATCATTATAAAAATGTTTTTCATGAAATGTGACCTGATTTCTTGACTCTCCCCCCTAATGGCCTGATTAAAGCAAGAACAATGCTTGAAGCCCACCCAAATGACTATTATTAATGTTTGTTATAGAAATTAAACAATTAAGGGGCGACACAGACAAAACTGGCAGATTAAAGCAGCAATCCCGCCCATTTTGTAAACTGATTTCTTTTACAGCATTCAAACAGGGACCTCCCGCCGTTCTCGAGATACTTACCAGTTTAAATGCCGGTGTTCCTTCATGGACATTTAACGATGGCCAGAAACTGGTAAGTATCTCAGTAGCTGGGGGTCCCCGGAGCTAACCATAATGAGACCTAGCTTCGGAGGACGCCCAGTTTGCATTCTGTAAAAATAAATAAATGAGCAGTGGGGATTGCTGCCCCAATTAGTGGGCAATATTATACTATATGGTTATAGTAAGGTGCCCAGGAGCTGAATTAGTTCTAGACACCCACCAAAAAGAGATTCATGAATACGGTATGCATGATGTATCTTATCCAGTGGTGTTTATAATAAAAAGGTCTTTTCAGATTTATCACTGTAGCTGTAATTAATAAAACTGTGCATAATAAAAAGTCTTTTGGTTATGAAGTAACCACAGCAGTGAAGGTGCTCATATAGGATTCTGTAAGAAAGTCTTTTCTTAGGTTTCTTTAAAATAATTTTGCTTAAAAAAGCCCTCCCGTCGGATTCTACAGAATGACAATATACAGTAACAAGGGCATTACTTAGGATTCTGTGGAAAGGCTTTTTATACCCTAGAATTGTATGTCAGGAGAAAGAAATCACAGGGAAACTTGTGCAGTGGCTTAAAAAGACAAGGGCTTCACTTGGCATCACATAGAAAACTTAGCTTAGTTAGGTTATTACCTTGTTGTGGGATAGATTAACTTTTTAATAGAGACAACAGGTAAAAGAAAAAGCCATATTATTGTCAATTAATTGTATGTTTTTCAGTGTCCTGATTAACACTGAATATGCACTTTAAATTACCATTCCAAAAAGATTTATTAACTATTCATGTGAATTAAAAGTACTCATATTTATTGTCACCTGTAACTAGAGCCATTTCACATCTCAATGCCAGCAGAAGTACACTCGAAAACAACCTGTACACTATTTTTAGTTTGCCATTGCTACTAGGGAATTATTGCTGGTTTCTAGTCTTAATGTATACCCGTGGGGCCAATTCGAGTCTTCAAGGGCCATCAGCCGGCCAGGTTTTAAGGCCATCCCTGCGTCAGCAACAACTGAGCCACTGATTGAGCCACCTGTGCTGAAGCAGGGCTATCCCCAATATCCCTGCTGGTAGCCCTTGAGGACTGGAGTTGGCCACCCCTGGTATACTGTGATGGAAAGCAGTGATTACATTTTCCAGCAACTTAGAAATGTATGGCAGAGAAGGACTTTCTTCACCTATTTCCCTATTGCCCATTTCCCTATTTGCAACAAATCATGAACTCTACCAGAGTGAGGAGTGGAGTACTTTGTAACACTGAAATATGCAGAAATAGACTGGGCCTTCAAAAGAATCTTCATAAAATAGGGTGACGAGCCGTCCTGGTTTTTGACATTGTGTCCCGGGGCCCAGATGACTTTTTAAAAAGTGCCAAAATTACCTGGTTTTTGTGTTTGCCGTTGATGCATGCATGGCACGAGCCGGTCGCGCATGCGTTTGTTGCAAGAGCTGATCCTACGAATGTGCGGCCGGCAAGAGCTGATCCTACGCATGTGCGAACGTCCAGAGCCAATTGTGAATGCACTGTCAGCAAGAGCCAATTGCATATGCACCCCTCCGGCGCATGTGCGGTCGCTGCGGGCCAATCGCACACGTGCGGTCTTCTCAGGCCTTTCGCGCATGCGTGACAGTTATTGTTCCAGGTTTTCACTGGGAAAAGATGGTCACCCTATCATAAAATCATTTCTTTCATTTCTAGTTCTTAAAACTTACAATGATGGAAAGACAAACTTCAACGCGCCTCTGACGAAATGACAAACGCGTAAGAAGAACACGCAGGTGCAGAACTAGAAATTAAAGTAATGATTTTATGAAGATAATTTTGATTGTTCCTCTAATTTTGCATATTTCTACGTTTTGAACTTTTTAGAAGGGGAGAACATTGGAATGTCGGATCTTCAGCCTGAGCCCGTCCATAACTTTTTTACTTTGGAACACTACAAGTTCCCCCTTTGTCTACCCCAGGTATTCCTGAAATCTTTAACTGTATTTTTGCTTCCAACACTTATTCTGGAAGACATTTCCATGGATCCAGTGAAAATTTTTTTTGAGATAAGAATATCTAGTGAGAACGTAATTCAGAGAAGGACTTACCACTTCTGCTCTAGGCTAGGTTTCTGTTAATGTTTTGATGTAATGTAATATTTGTATAAGTGGAATTTCCCCTTTGACAAAAGCCTTAACGTTTGTACTTTTATACACCTAAGAAGCCATTTGGAAATGTAATGCAAATGTTTTGCGTTTACACAGGTACTTTCTTATCACGCAACATGTTCAAAAGCTGAAGTTGATAAGTTTAAGGTAAGGTATTGCATATAGTGTACATTTCTTTTATCCTTGTAAGTGTTTTAATATAGATGATTGGCACCATAGCAATAATAGTTCATAGTTCCAACATGTTCCACAGCACGGTACAATGGGCGAACAGAATGATCTAACTTATAGAAATATATTACTGATATCAATGTAAAACTTATATAAATGACATAAGAAACAAGAACAAACAAGCGCAAACCGATACAAAAGGTAACGAGGGCCCTGCTGGTGAGAGCTTACACTCTAGAGGGAATAAGGGGCAAAGTTGAAACAAACATTGCAGTGGCTACTCATTGTGAGTATGTCTCAAGATGGAGTTTGGTCTAACCGCATAGCTGATCCCACTTAGGTTAAGTGGCTGTGTATGCAATGGATGGAATACAAGTTAATTTTCACATCGTTTTGAAATTATTCTTGGCAGAAAATGATGGCTACATTTCTCAACAATGGAATAATTCCCTAGTTTAAGGCCAAGAGCTACACAGCAGTTCAACTATATGCAGTTGTGCTTCTCTTGTGATTCTTTCAATTTGCTTTCTTTGTTCATGTCATGAACGAGTCATAGAAAAACTAGTGCCATTGTAACCTGTCTGAAGTCATAGCTCAGTGGTTCTCAAGACCCCCCAACAGGTCAGGTTTTCAGCTTTTCAGCTTCCCAGCTTCAGCACAGGTGGCTTCGACTGAGCCACTGATTGAGCCACCAGTGCTGAAGCAGGGATATCCTTAAAACCTGACCTGATGGTGGGTCTTGAGGACTGGAGTTGAGCTCCCCTGTCATAGTTAGTTATCCAAATGCTTTCAGCATATCCTCAGGTTTTCGTGATTTGTATTGCTGTGCCAGTAAATGTGGCTGATTAGAATAAAAAATAATATTGCATTCACACAGCATCTGTGTTGTGAACTTGACAAGCTCTGTAAAGTAAATTTAAATGGATTATTGTGTGAAATGTAAGAAATGCCGAAACACAGACGGTACTTTCTGTAGCTGCACCCATCTTATTTTGTGAAAGCAAATGAAAAACGTAACTGCAACAACATTACAAGAATATTACAGGCATATAATACTGACCTTCAATTTACAGATAGTATTGGAGGAAGTGACAGGGACACAAAACTATAAGCTCTTTGCTGTTTTAAATTTGTATTGGTCATTTGAGTAATATCTTCTTGTCTATTACTTGCCTTCTGATTCCAATGGTCAATGTAGTGAGAGCAGTCTGCTGATCAGAATCTGCTATGTGATTACCAGCTTTGCTATATGATTCAGTTTATGTTTATAAGTGCAGTAGTGGTGACAAAGGGTTTTTATCAGAGTAAATTAAGCACACAATGTATTGCTCAGTAACAGTTTTGAAGAAATCATGAACAGCTTTTATAAATGCCTATAACATTAATTGATGCTTTTAAGCCTTATTTTGGAAAAACTTTGCTCAAGGAGCCAGTAGAGCAATACTATTGATGATGGGTTTTCCAGGCTGGGAAGGAAAGTCATATGCAAGGTTTGTTAAATAGTAAGAAGCGGAGTAAAACAAAAAACAACAACCCAGATTGAATGTTTTGGAAGTCCAGCCATGTGGTGCTGTGGTTGACTGTAATAATTGATCAGTTTATTGAATTTGTAAACTGTTTGAAACATTGAAAAATAATTATTCCCATTTGAAACTCAATCCCAGAAGTAAATTTGTTATTCTCGCTCTTGTGATTCTTTGTAAAGACGTTCTCCTTCAGATTTCCCATTAGGCCCGGGCCTAAAGCGGCAAAATTTGGGGGCAGCAAAAATTTCCGCCCCCATATAATTTTGTCACACCCTCGGGCCTCGCAGGCGTAATGGGAAGGCACTTTCCTGTGTGGCCGCCTCCTCTCTTCCGTGCTCCTTCTCCTTTGGAATCCTAGCAGGCGTCCCCAACGTGCTTTTTCCTTCTCTCGCCCTGGTAAGCGGCTTCACACCATTTCCAACAGGGACCTCAGATTTATTCCATCCGTTACTTACGCATTTAAATCTTATCATCACATTCATATGATAAGGAAATATGCAAGGTTGTGTGTGTGATGGTACCAACACAGGACACATAACTGCTTCTAAACCGTTTAACACATTTCCACAGTAAAAACATATATTGAACATGCTTCTGATTGTTACCGAGAAGATAAAGCAGTCATTATATAATCAGTATAGTTACATAGCAACCACGTATTCGATAAACAATCATTTAGCACAGGGGTTCTCGGCTCCAGTTTTCAAGACACCCCACAAGGTCAGGTTTTAAGAATATCCCGGCTTCAGCACAGGTGGCTGAATCGATGCCTCAATCTTTGACTGAGCCACCTGTGCTGAAGCAGACTTTGATTGAGCCACTGATTGAGCCATCCTGTGCTGAAATTGGGATATTCTTCAATACTGACCTGTTGGGGGAGTCTTGAGGACTCAAGTTGAGAACCCCTGATTTAACAAGCTAAAAAGTGCATTTGGAAATAATTTCTTAAAATTGCGTCTACAAGTTATTGCCAATCAACCTCACCTCTAAAAGCAAGGAAATGAGGATGTGAAGATGGTACCATATCCTGAAACGAAACAACCTAATAGAAGATGGAGACTAGCCGCCAGTTATGAATAGAAAAAAAAATAGTAAACCTTTCATGATTTGGATTTCATAACTAAAAATATCACTTGTGAGCTTATTCACGTCTGACAGGTCTGCAGACCTGCTTTTCACCATTATCTCTTAGCATGCAATGCTTCTACTGCAGCAAGGAATTCTGGGAAATGACAGGCTAATGAGCACACCGTGTCACCTTTTACTTCATGTCCATTTTAACATGGAGCCCTGTAAGCATATGCCTGCTGTATTACACAGCTTTTCAGCACAGCTTAAATTAAAGAAGTGCAGAGCCAGTAAACCTACTCATAGACAGTTTTTTCAACATTTTGCGTCTCATCAGTGTGAGTCTGGTTATACTGGCTTTGCAATATGAAGCTGGAATAGGTTCATAGGATCTCATAACAGGAACAGAGAGTTTACAATGCCTTCAGATCTCACTTAGCCTTACCGTATTCCTTGCCTTGCAGCGTTTTTATCAGAGAACAGCCTAATAATATCTTTGTAATATTTTACGCCTACACAGTTTACAAAAAAAATTTGCAGCTCCATGGCAAAAATCCTTGTGCCTGCTTTAGTGAATCTGCAAAGTTAGTGCTGAAGACTCAATCTGTAACTTTCCTAGTGCTTTAACAGAGAAAATATATCACAAACCTGTTAATACAATGATAACAAAACCAAATAGCTTGATCAAACAGATACAAACCCAGCCTGATATCCGTAAGTGAAGTGACGATACAGAAGACAAGCATGTTCCGCATGCACTCCGACACATTATATTAGCATATTTCCTTTCCAACAAAGGTTGTAATAAAACTGACAAGCTATCGAATTCAAGATCAACACCTTAAAACCATGCCATACCAACAAAACATACCCCAAAAAGACATTTAAACAAGGTTCAGAATATTAAATATATGTATGTTTAATGATTACAGTGGGGAAAAATGAATATTGATTTAAAATGACACAATGTATTGGCTCTACTTTGTTATGCTGCTGTCCATGGTGCTGAAGCATACTGTTCCGGTGAGCACCATAACACAACAAGCGACACAGCAACACAGCACATGCAAAAATTACATATGCCACAAACATGTGTATACTGTACGTTTACATTATTAGATACACTTTACCAAGTAATACATCTCACATGGCCTCCTTGCATGTGTACAGCATGCAGTAGAAGATGAATGAAAGCAGGGAAAACAAATTTTATTGTGGCAAGACAACTAACTACTGTACATTGTATGTTGTAGGAATAGTGGAGTTTATTTCTCAAAGGAGCCATAGTCTAATGTTGCTCGTTAAAGCTTGGGGCTTTAACCTCAGCCGATTGGTCAGATAGACTGTGTGCCTGCGTGGGTGAATAAAGTTCTCACAGGAAGAGCTCATTAAACAATGTCAGTCCCCTCAATAGCACAGGAAAACAGTGACGTAGCCCTACTGACAAACGCATACGTTGGAGGTCTGCAAAATGCCTCTGGCATATATAAAAGACCTTGTGCAGATAATAAGCTATCCTTGAAAGTCATCCCGATAATATAGAGGAATACATACAAAAAAAAACCCCAAAAAACTGTACAGTATGTGTGAATTGTCAAAAATATGCACACTTGCTATTGTCAATTTAAAATATGGAGAACCCTTGTGATTAAGACACTGTTCTTTGAAATGGTAGAATCGACCCACTATAGTACAGTATAATCAGCTAAGTATGTTATATGTATTTTATACTTGATTTAGTGCCAACAGTGTAGGCAGCGCTTTACAAAAGAGACAATACAGTGTATTAAAATTCAATAAGTGCATCAAGCAAAAAAAAATTTTTTAACCTTTTTGAATATTCTCCCAATTTCAATTCTTCCCATGTTTTTATTTTCTTTACATTTTCAAATATTCTCAAATTGTCTAATTTTTCTCTCTTTTTGCAAATTTTTGAATTATCCACAATTTTCTATTTTTCGAATATACAATAAAAAAAATTTTACTGGCAACTTTTTTTTTTGAACCCCAATGAATTTGCAAATATTCACAAATGCGAAAAACATTCCAATATTAGAGCAAATTCTAATTTTGGAGAAAAATGTGCCCATCTCTACACATAACTGGTACTCTGAAGGAGAAAGTCCAAAACAATTTCCTTTCAACTGGCTACAATGACACAGTAAATATTCTGAACATGAGCAACTGAGATATTACCTAAGCTATACATCATATGGGATGGATCTCACTGTCCAAATGGATATTCGATACTACCTGGGTCTCTTCACCTTCCTTGTTAATTAGCTTGTAGTCCCAGAGAAGAATCAGTGTTACTTCTGCTATTCACTGCAAAGCAGTTGTTATGTTTCAATCCTGACAGACAAAATTAATTATCACATACAGTATAGAGCAGGGGTATTCAATTCCAGTCCTCAAGGGCCACCAACAGGTTAGGTTTTCAGGATACCCTTGCTTCAGCACAGGTGGCTCAATCAGTGGTTGACTGAGCCACTGATTGAGCCACCGGTGCTGAAGCAGGGATATCCCTAATATCGTGCCTGTTGGTGTCCCTTGAGGACTGGAGATTACCACCCCTGCTGTAAAGGATGAATCATACGAACCGCCAACACATTATTACCACACATCAAATCCTGAAAACCCGAGGACACCCGGTGACATACATTAGGAGCTTATGGCAACATCATCTGTTGTGATGCCAGTGATAAAGTGACGCATGTAGAAGAATCTATGTTACAGAGGGCTGTGTGTTGTTATGGCAACTGAATGCTGCTAGGATATCTTATAAATGTACGTACGTACCGGCTGCTATCACATGGAAAAAATCATCTTCATTGACAAAAGTAGAAGATTTAAAAAAACAAACAAAAGTGCCATCAAGTTAGAGATGCTGGTATCCATTTTATCAAGTAAGCGTGCAAACCCACCCTCTTTTTTTAGTTTCTTTTACTGCATTTATTGTAGTTGTTTTGTTAAAAAAAAAACTATCTAAAAGATGTGTAGAAATCAGAAAACTATGAAAATCATAAATAAATGGGTGGGTTGATTTTTTTGGGAGGCAGGGGGTTCAAAGCAGCTGGTGAAGCCTTTCCTGGGGATGCATTGTTTGTATCCATGATATCATTGTGATGACCTCCTAGTTAAGGTTAGATAATGTGTTAGCATGGCTGGTATTGGAGGAGTTTACTGGCAAGGCATGGTGTTTAAATGTAAATTTTTATGAGTAACTAATTTTCATCCAAATAATTTAAAGTTGTATCATTGTTTACATGGATATACGGTAGTAAGGAGTGGGTTTATTGTGTAGAATGGCCAAATCTGCTGGAGTACAGTATTTTGGATTGCATCAATCATGGCTTTATTGTTTTTTATTGTTAGTCTTCCATAAAATCCAATGGCATCACTATATTTCAGTGTAGTGCCAATGATAATGCACAACATGACTTATATAGTAGCCGTGTGAGACCATTGCATTTGTCAAGACGACATAGCCACATCATTGACAATACATTAAAATGACATTAAAATTGCATTCAGTCATTGAAGTCTTATTAAAACTATGCCACAGCCTCTGAACGTTATGTATAGTCCAACAGGTATTTGATTCTGTTGCTCCCAATATATTCAGAAGCAGGAAAATATCTCTGTTGACAATGTCATTGCTGCCAATTTTATGTTCTCACTTTATAATGTTCACTTACAATACACATTACTCAAAATCACCTGGAGAAAAGGGCCAATAACTACTGCAGAAAGCTCTTAGAGATACTGTAAGACTGAGACCAGTTCAAAAAGGTGGCAAGCAGAGCTAATTGCTGGCTTAGCCATTTTGGTCATAAAAAGAAAAAAATGCTGATATGATTACTAGATCCCTAAAGGACCTTTCAATGGGGAATAAATACCCCTTATTGAGTTTGAGGATATAATGAATCAGCTAAGCGCTCATGCCAGTGTGGGTAAATTAAATTGGTTATTTAAAATTCTGTATTCACCAGTAACACAATATATAACCCATATACCATAGATACGTATCTTGTAAAATGTCCAGCATACACAAAGTTCATAGATGAGGATGCAGCTCTCTTCTGAGGATCCAACCCACAGATCCAAATGTGCAACAGAAAAAGAAAAGAGGAGCACGCGAAGCTCATAGTGAAGACTGTTTTCTAATGAGACAAGAAAAACGGTTAAAAGCACTTTCAGACATAAATGATAATCAGGCACACAATGGTGTTTGGAAAAGAAGCGGTGACTTGAAAGCCGGGGTCCGCCGCAACCTCCACGGTATCTGCTTAGCTTGTCCTGTGGACTTGATCTCCTTGCCTCAGAGCGCACGGTCATCCTGCTTCCTGGTCACGTAGTCCGTGACGTCAGCGTGGTATGTGATCCACGCGTCATCTAGGGGATGGTCTATTGCTGACAGCGATCTGGTTCTCGTATGAAAGTCTGTGTTGGTCATAGAAACAGTCCTAGCAATGATCACAGCTAGTAGGCCATAGAGAGACGCAGCCCTACGCGTTTCAAGGATACAATCCTCTTCGTCATGGGCTCTGCGTCTCTCTGGCCCCATGAACTATTTATACACAGTCTGGTGATGGACAATTGTCTCGGGCCCCAATCTATTAACCACTTCGCTGCCAGGGGTGCCTGCCAGACATTGCTTCCAATACGTTGTAGGCACTTTTTGACAGCTAGGGTCCAGGCTGTTAGTGCTAATGATATGCAAAAGAGGTGTTCTCCCAAACATCGCATACGCACTACAGGCCGTTCAAGTTAATGCAAGAATTTAATGTGAGGTTATTTAGGTCATGGCTGACCTAAAGTTGGCGTTACTCAGGGAGAGGGAAAGACTTATATACCTCCCCAAACACACCTTTATACAATATATAGAGAGATATCTGTGCATAAAAAGGAGCACACCTGAGATAGTGTCCTCTCTCTCTCCCTCTCTCCCTCTCATATTTAAGGGTCTGGATGGAAATAACAACTATTCTATGCTAGCCATGATATTTGACGTTAATGCAAGGCAGTGCTAATTTAACCTGACGTGACGCCAATGCTAAGTGTTGTCGCATATACTTACCTTTGTGGATAGGAAAATAACGTCTGTTACTAATTTAGCTTACACCTTTTGCCATGATTTAACAGAGCCTGGTATATCTGGCTTATGTGATTGAAGGAGCTAATTTTTTTTTATTAATTCCGCATACTTTCCTTCAATGTATGTCTAGTAAAATATAGCACTTAATATTAGAATGGTTATAGAAAGAAAGAAAAAAGATAGGGAGGTAAATATAAAAGTTGTACAAGTCACTTTGATGTCTTAATCTTATTTTTGTGATCTCTGAAAAAAGGCACATACAGTATAAGAAACTAGTATGCGGAATGTGATGAAAGGAGACCCCTAGTGATCCAATTGTGAAACATCTCTTATGTTATCAATAGGATTCTGAAAACATGCACTGATCACTCGAAATGAATGCTAAAACTATTGATATACACAGTACATCATCTATGACCACTGTTGGATCAAAAGGTATATGTATATATATATTATATAAACAAAAAAAGGAAGAAAAGTGTTCATAAATAGCACTCAGATATACTCAAAATAATATAAACATACACATTTTTATTGAAAGCCTCACAAGTAAACATGTAAGTTAAAACAGTCCCTGATGCCACCTTCTCAAAATGTCAGTGGGAAAAACCCATACAAACAGTAACATGCATGAGCAAGATGTAAAGATGGAATGTAACCTCCTATAATTGAAAAAAAAGGGTCAAAAATAGACCCTTCCCCCATTGAAACCAGCTGGTTCAAAGTGTGTAATGTACAATCTTGCATGTTTATATATATACCTGTATATACATATCAAATGGAAATATTACTGTGTGCTCATTTGCATGCCTTAGATAGGTCTGCAGCCCTGCCTTTCACCATTATCACCCAGCTCACCCACTGCAGCAAGGGATTCTGGGAAATTACAGTGCCACCTTTTGCTTCAAAACCATATGACATGGATCCCTATCTTTTGAGCATAGCCTGGGTTAAGATGCATAGCCAGTAAACCCACCTACACACATGCTTCATTTTGCAAAGCCAGTATAACCAACCCCACACTGATGAGACCCATTAAGGTTGAAACAGCCGTCTGTGGGTGGGTTTACTGGCTATGCATCTTAACCCAGGCTCTGCTCAAAGCTGTGAAATGCAGCAAGCATAAGCTTACAGTGGACCATGTTATATGGTTTTGACGCAAAAGGTGGCACTGTGTGCTCATTTGCATGTCATTTCCCAGAATCCCTTGCAGCAGTTGAAGCACTGTGTGCTGGGTGATAATGGCGAAAGGCAGGGTTGCAGACCTGTCTAAGACATGCAATTGAGCATACTGTACAGTAATACACTAATATTTTAATTTGCTATATGTTTTACTGTGGTGGGTTTTTGTCACTTTTGTTTATCCACCATAACCTAACTGTGTGCGTGTGCGTGTGCGTGTGCGTGTGCGTGTGTTATCGTGATATTTGTATTTCCTATTTTAAATTAAGCATAATTTAACATGATATTTGTCGCCATTGTTAAGATAATATTCGTAATAATCTGTATAATACATAATCATTTGTTTAATTTATATGAAATTACATCTGAATATTAGGTATACAATTTGGAATTGTGTTTTGTTTTATCTTGTACATCTAAAAAATATTGCAACCAGATATATAAATAGTTACATTCTATTGTGTAACCCTTTTTTGTTGTCGTGATGCAAAGTGGGCATTTTATAACAGTGTTACCAAATATCGTTTTCCAAATGATTCATATCACTGCAGTGCACCATATATTTTATTTTACTTTGGCTTCTCTTCATATTCATCATGTCACATATTCTGGAAGGGGAGGTCAGAACTGTCTACGCAAAATGCAGTGTGTTTTAACCTCATTTAATTTACTTCCTGGGGGAAAGGCTTTCCATGAATGAGCGGCAATCATTACTGTTGGAACTGGCACTATAAGGGAGCACACAAGCAGGTTTGTTAAATACGCCGTCTCCTACGGTCACCCGAGACTCAGCAGAACAGTGTAATATTATCGGAGCAAGACATAAGCAGAATGAATCGACTTTGTTTTTTCATTTGTTTTGAACATAAGCTTCTCAAACATGTTCGTTTCTGCCAACATAGAAATCTTATCTCACTGATACAATTATAAAACGTCATTTGTTAGAGGTTGAAATAAATATATAAAAAGGGGTCGCTGACGGAGCAGCACAAAACTAAGACTGCTCAAAATTGTGTGATCACCACACAATACGTTTTTTATCACAATTTCATGTTTTGGATTGGCAATTTCATGGTATCTAATAGTAATATATTGTAGCTACAGTATTATCCATGAATCAGTACTTTAAACTTGTTTTAAGAAAATACAGAATGTTGAAATGTAAAGTAACTAGCACTGTCATTTTTTTACTGAGGAACTGGAAATCGCACGATATCATATTGTATGCTAATGATTTGGAAGTGTAAACAGCAAACAAAAGAAGGAGACCGTGAAGTTCAATAATTGTCAGAACACATGAGATTTTGTATTTGCATATCAGCTAGCACTGGTTACTTAAAGCAGTAAATATACACTATGCAATATCTTTAAACAAGTGCTACGATTAGCACAATTTAAAAAGGAAGACACACCACTTTGAAATATCAACTGTAATTAATTTTCTAATGGCATTATGTCAAATCCTGGCTATTGATGCTTTGTAAATAGCTACAAAGCATCTAAGAGTGGTGCAAGGCAGATCTATATTTAATGACTGCAATGCATTATTTATAGCCTTGTGAGATCTTCCCATTTACAGGGCAAACACCACACGAGAACTGCAAAACACAAAAATAATGCATCGCCTACTTTAGAAAATGTTTGATTCGGGCATGTAATGTTAATAATGTATTGCCTCTCGGCTGACAGCGCTGCTGCTTTAATACGTTCAGACGAGAGTGTCTGAAATGCAAAAAATAAAACTCTGTAGAGAATCTTACACTTGTAAAAAAAAACAAATATTCAGTTAGGCAAGTAAATAGAAAATTGTGGAAGAATAAAATCTTGATTAGCAACGGCTGGACTTGAAAAGTCAGACCCGTCTAAACTCAGGCTCACCGAACCTTCTCTGCAGTAGTGTTGCAGGGAATTTTCTCCAGGTGAGCCCTATATACAATATGTATGTATATCTTTATTTATATAGCACCATCCATGTACTGTACATAGCGCTTAACAACCATAAACACACATGACATAATAGAATAAGCACTTTAGACGTAGAAGTAGACATTAGGAAAAGGAGTTCCTGTCCAGAAGAGCTTACAATCCAAGTGGTAACTAGGGAGAACTTACAGAGACAGTAGGGGGAGGATATTATGATAAGTATCTATGCAAGGAGTCATGGTAAATGCATACGAGATGTATAGTATCAGCCAGGGGAGCTACCCATATGCGCCATTAAAGAGGTGTGTTATAAGATGGGCCTTACAGGTTGAGAGAGATGTAGATATAATTTAAAAAAACATGCAACGGGTGATTCACTTAGTAACCTGCAAGCTCCTGTGCTTTTGTTTCCAGTGTCAGTCTTAAAAGGGACCTTTATCAGGTATTACTCCCCTACTTGGGGCTAGAATATTTAAACCAGGGGTAGAGAACTCAAAGACTCAACCACAGATTGAGCTAACTGTGCTAAGGCAGGGATAGCCAGAAATCCTGGCCGGTTGCTAGCTCTTGAGGACTGGAGTTGGCTACCACTGATTTAAAACATGCTGAAATAAACATAACTTCTTTTTACTGCAATTGGTTGTTGAATATTTCCTGGACTTGCAAATGCCGTATCTACAAAGTAGACACGGGTATATTTATGAGTGTACTAAAATACTGTACACATTCTTAACACACACACAGAAAATGTCACTTGTACAGTATCTGTATCAGATTCAGGAAGCTTGTTAATCAAGTAGTTTTTTTATTATTCACATTGGTGGGCCTGATACTTAAGACCTTTCAGAGTTTTTACTGTTGGAAAGATGGAAATAGATGATGTACCATAGATATTATGTCAAATTAAAATATCTGTGGCCATTAACGCCTCCCTAATTCCACCGATTTTACATTTTCAGAATAAGTCACAGATATAAGTAGCCTTTATAGCGATGTCATACTTTTATATATTGACCCATAGAGATGTGTGCATCACATACTATATGGATCCAAGCGTGAAATGTGTAGTTTGTGTTTCCTCCTAAATAGAGGAAGTATTACAAATATATGCAATTTTAGAAATAAAGTACAGGGGTTATGTTTAAAAAAAACAAAAACAAAAAAAAACATTCTCATTGGTTTCCAGTCCTCACAAATAAAATGAACAAACGTGTATCTACTGTATATAAATAGACAATTCCAACCAAAAATAGAAATATAGTATGCAATGTATGTATGTATGTATGTCTTTATTTGTATAGCGCCATAAAATGTACATAGCGCTTCACAGTAGTAATACATGTCATATAAATAGCAAATATAAATAACACATCATGGGAATAAGTGCTTCAGACATACTGTAAAAGTAACATTAAGGAAGGAGTCCCTGCTCCGAGGAGCTTACAATCTAATTGGTAGGTAGGGAGAACGTACAGAGACAGTAGGAGGGAATACTAGTAAGTGCGTCTGCAGGAGGCCAAGCTTTGTGTCATGTGTCCATGATTATCCAGTGCTACTCATATGCTTCTTTAAGCAGATGTGTCTTAAGGTGGGTCTTAAAGGTGGATAGCGAGGGGGCTAGTCGGGTATTGAGGGGAAGAGCATTCCAGAGGTGTGGGGCAGAAAGTGAGAAAGGTTTAAGGCGGGAGAGAGCTTTAGATACAAAGGGGGTAGAAAGAAGACATCCTTGAGAAGAACGCAAGAGTCGTGATGGTGCATAGCGAGAAATTAGGGCTGAGATGTAATGAGGGGCAGAAGAATGTAAAGCTTTAAAAGTGAGCAGTAGAATTGAGTGTGAGATACGCGATTTAATCGGAAGCCAGGAGAGTGATTTCAGCAGGGGAGACGCTGAGACAGATTTAGGAAAGAGTAGAGTGATTCTGGCAGCAGTGTTTAGGATAGATTGTAGGGGAGACAGGTGAGAGGTAGGAAGGCCGGACAGCAGGAGGTTGCAGTAATCGAGACGTGAGAGAATGAGGGCCTGAGTCAGAGTTTTAGCAGTTGAGTAACAGAGGAAAGGGCGTATCTTTGTGATATTGCGGAGGAAAAAGCGACAAGTTTTAGAAACGTTTTGAATATGAGAGGAGAATGAGAGAGAGGAATCAAGTGTGACCCCTAGGCAGCGTGCTTGGGCTACTGGGTGAATGATCGTATTTCCAATAGCAATGTGGAAGGATGTAGTAGGGCCAGGTTTGGGAGGTAGTATAAGGAGCTCTGTTTTTGCCATGTTAAGTTTCAGTCGGCGGATGGCCATCCAGGATGATATTCCAGAGAGGCATTCAGAAACTTTGGTCTGTATAGCAGGTGTAAGGTCAGGGGTTGAAAGGTAAATTTGTGTGTCGTCAGCATAGAGGTGATATTTAAACCCAAAAGATGTGATTAGGTCACCTAGAGAGAGTGTGTAGAGAGAAAAGAGAAGGGGTCCCAGGACAGAGCCCTGGGGTACCCCCACAGAGAGATCAGTAGAGGAGGAGGAGGTGTTAGCAAAAGAGACACTGAAGGTAAGATGGGAGAGGTAAGAGGAGATCCAGGATAAAGCTTTGTTCCGAATACCAAGAGTATGGAGAATGTGAAGGAGAAGAGGGTGGTCCACGGTGTCGAATGCTGCAGAGAGGTCGAGTAATATGAGCAGAGTGTAATGACCTCTGTCTTTGGCAGCGTGGAGGTCGTCAGTTATTTTAGTGAGGGCTGTTTCAGTAGAGTGAGCAGTGCGGAAGCCAGATTGTAGAGGGTCTAGTACAGAATAGGTGTTGAGAAAGTGTAGCAATCGAGAGAATACAAGACGTTCAAGGAGTTTGGAGGCAAAAGGCAGGAGGGAGACAGGTCGATAGTTAGAAGGACAGGTAGGGTCAAGCTTGCTGTTTTTGAGTAATGGTATAACGGTTGCATGCTTGAAGGATGAAGGAAAGGTACCAGAGTAGAGGGAAGAGTTAAAGATCTGTGTGAGCATTAAACTCAACAAACAATGTATTTATTTATCCATATTATACCCTGGAGCAATGAATGTTATGTGCTTTTTCTCAGGTATTACTTCTCTCCTGACATATTTATCACTAAATGGAAATTCTAGGACGCTTGGAAGATAATCCAGATGGGGATCCCCTCTGCATTTGCTTGATGATTAGAATGCTTGCAGGCACCAGATAGCAGGGGTGACCAAAACAATATTGAAAGATAGTTATGTTTTACTATATGGTGCTAAATATAGTGCTGATGCCACCAGCTATCATTTGCCAATGAGTCAGTCACAACATATAGATATAGAGGGGTCAAGTAAGCCACTATAAACCTTTAGTGTGATATACTGTAACATACTACAGTATAATCATTGTAATTCCAGCACAGTATATGATTTAAAATAGCTGTCACAGGATCCCACCGTGGCGTTTATGCTTTTGCGGTTCAGACAAATTGTATTAGTTGCAGAACATACTAATACATTTCCAGGCTATCAAAGTAAAAATACAATAGAATACATTATTATAGACTGATAAAGGAAACCAGCAAAGTTAAAAACAAGACATTTCCAGGAGAAAGGCCTATTAAAGAATTATGCAGAAGGGGAAAGAAAATCACAAGCTAATTTATAGGCACACTGACTTGTGCGCCAAACTTTTGGGAATCAATGCCCACACACAGTGAAGCAATGACAACTGTTCTTTTGAATGTTATTTAGGGCAGCTTAGGGAGAAAACAAATCAAGCCTGTTTCTACAGTGTTGGTGAATAAGTAATTTATAAGTACAGAGGAAAATATCGTGGAAGCGTTTTGAATTGAAGATAATCAGTGCATAGGGCATAGTCTATATACAAGAAGGACATTTTCATTTCAATTGCTACTTGTACAATCAGCTTATCAGCTACATTCAAAGAAAGTCTAGTCTGATTTCTTATCTCTAATATGATACACAAGTTCTATGTTTAGTATGAAAGAATAATATTAAAACAATGCACATCTTATGCATTCCTCAACATTAATTGCAAGACTACAATGGTCTATTTCTTAAATTATGGGAGTCTGTAACTATACAAGAAGTTAAAGGAAACTCCTATGTATTATTTTCCTGTCGGTCCAATTAAAGGTATCACTATGTGCTCAAAAAGTCAATGTTTTGGGGGTTCAATATAACTACTAAAGACATACTAGTTGGAATAGATCAATTATCCAATATAATCACCATGACCTATCCACAAGTAACTGTTCATCAGTCAGAACTCTGATTGCAGCAGCACATCACCAAGTATTAATATCTCCTGTCCTTTTATTACCGTATTTCCTCGATTGTAAGACGCCATCGATTGTAAGACGCACCATCGATTTGGCCTTTACAATACAGGAAAATTACTATTTCACATACCAGGAGAGATCCCATGTCAGCGGCGGATGAAGCGGGGGCGGCGGCGGCAGGAGAGGTCCCACATCTGCAAATGGTTGAAGATGGATAGCGGGCGGGAGTGCAGCGGGACAGGTCCCAAGTTTGCAAGTGAATGAAGATAAGAAGACAGCAGGCGGGTGTGCGGTGGCGGCAGGATATCATAATTGCAGGAGATCGGAGTAGGAGCAAAGCAGCATAGGGGAACGGATTGGGAGGTGCACACTGTAACACCAGAAGTTGACCAGTGTTTGACTTCCGGTGTTACAGTGTGCACCTACCAAGCCGTTCCCCCATGCCGCTCTACTCCTGCTCAGCTCTCCTGCTATTATGATCTCCTGCCGCCGCCACCGCACGCCCGCCCGCCGTCTTCTTATTTTCATTCACTTGCAAACTTGGGACCTGTCCTGCTGCACACCCGCCGCTCTCCTGCCACCCGCTTCATCCTCCGCTGACATGGGACCTCTCCTGAAACATGTTAAGTGAAAAGAGGGGGTTAGTACTGTAGACTCTTTTTTTTTTATTACATCGATTCTAAGATGCACCCCGATTTCAGAAATGTGAAAATCAGAAAAAAGGTGCGTCTTAGAATCGAGGAAATAGGGTATTTTTACGTATCAAAACAGTAATTAATCACTCTCAGGAGTGCAGATTGACCACTGTGACAGCGATTGAACAACAATGTGACCACTTAACAGTGGTTCTCACCCCAGGATGCCACAGAGGGTGACTAAAAGTGCCATGTAGCTGCCCTGAAGGAAGTGGGGTGGATGGGTTGTGCCAGTAGAATAATTGTATATTAGCAGTATAAATAAAGATAAGAACATAACAAAGTTCTCCATGAGATTAATGCATTTCATTGAATCCGTTCAATCTAAAAATATCATAAAAACCTTTCCCAATTTTGAGTTAACAGCAGCATTTACCTTTTCCATATGCACAGTGTGTTTACAAATATTCCATTGAAGTTAGCTGCTTTGTTTGGCAACCTTAATAATAATGGAGATTTTCTTCTTCATTTCTGGAGAGCATTCAATATGTTGCATCTTTCTCCATCACAAGAGGCGGTAAAAGCCAAATGTGACATCATCATCATTTAAAAAAAAAAAGTAAATACAGGTCTCCACTTAAGGGGGCATCACAATACGTTACAGTCAGTTTGAGAACTACAATTAACTACATTTATTTTTGTTACATAAGAGACAGACAAGAAAGGTCAGCGTTATAATAATAAATGGTTGTATTACATGAACAAAAGTTATACACATTCAGTTTAAAGATATTTCATGGACAGTCAGAGGTATGATTATGTACATAAGATACATTTACTGTACAGATAGGATTAAAATTGTGTTAGAAGAGGTAGGATAGACCTTCAATGTGTTAGAAGAGGTAGGATAGACCTTCAATGTGTTAGAAGAGGTAGGATAGACCTTCAATGTGTTAGAAGAGGTAGGATAGACTTTCAATGTGTTAGAAGAGGTAGGATAGACCTTCATTGTGTTAGAAGAGGTAGGATAGACCTTCAATGTGTTAGAAGAGGTTGGATAGACCTTCAATGTGTTAGAAGAGGTAGGATAGACCTTCAATGTGTTAGAAGAGGTAGGATAGACCTTCAATGTGTTAGAAGAGATAGGATAGACCTTCAATGTGTTAGAAGAGGTAGGATAGACCTTCATTGTGTTAGAAGAGGTAGGATAGACTTTCAATGTGTTAGAAGAGGTAGAATAGACTTTCATTGTGTTAGAAGAGGTAGGATAGACTTTCAATGTGTTAGAAGAGGTAGGATAGACCTTCAATGTGTTAGAAGAGGTAGGATAGACTTTCAATGTGTTAGAAGAGGTAGGATAGACTTTCAATGTGTTAGAAGAGGTAGGATAGACCTTCAATGTGTTAGAAGAGGTAGGATAGACTTTCAATGTGTTAGAAGAGGTAGGATAGACTTTCAATGTGTTAGAAGAGGTAGGATAGACCTTCAATGTGTTAGAAGAGGTAGGATAGACTTTCAATGTGTTAGAAGAGGTAGGATAGACCTTCAATGTGTTAGAAGAGGTAGGATAGACCTTCAATGTGTTAGAAGAGGTAGGATAGACTTTCAATGTGTTAGAAGAGGTAGGATAGACCTTCATTGTGTTAGAAGAGGTAGGATAGACCTTCAATGTGTTAGAAGAGGTTGGATAGACCTTCAATGTGTTAGAAGAGGTAGGATAGACCTTCAATGTGTTAGAAGAGGTAGGATAGACCTTCAATGTGTTAGAAGAGATAGGATAGACCTTCAATGTGTTAGAAGAGGTAGGATAGACCTTCATTGTGTTAGAAGAGGTAGGATAGACTTTCAATGTGTTAGAAGAGGTAGGATAGACTTTCATTGTGTTAGAAGAGGTAGGATAGACTTTCAATGTGTTAGAAGAGGTAGGATAGACCTTCAATGTGTTAGAAGAGGTAGGATAGACTTTCAATGTGTTAGAAGAGGTAGGATAGACTTTCAATGTGTTAGAAGAGGTAGGATAGACCTTCAATGTGTTAGAAGAGGTAGGATAGACTTTCAATGTGTTAGAAGAGGTAGGATAGACCTTCAATGTGTTAGAAGAGGTAGGATAGACTTTCAATGTGTTAGAAGCGACTCACATGCTCTGACCCAGAGATTCTTTGTGGAAATCAAAAAAGCAGCAACTCAACGCACAGTATTGTACGTACCTCAATCAGATATGCAGGGGGAGGGTCTGATGACACATTTGGAAGATTGACTTGTACCAAATTGACAAGTAACAGGAGAGCCCTTTGTTAGTATGTTTGAAATATTGTTACACTCATTTTAAAACTACTTTGACAAAAGTGGATTAATGATAATTATCTTTTGATTTTAAAAAAAGTCTTAGAAGTGTACACTACTTACTAAAACACATTGCTCCTATAATTCTGCATGCAGAAGTGAAACAATGTAGTATTGTACTATACTGCTCTCTAGTGTCATTTTAAGGAGAATCACAGTAAAGATTTTCATTGTGATTTGAATAACAAAGTTTACAAAGAAAGCTCTTGTTAATCTTTTTATAATGTTCATTTTTCTATAACACATAGATAACACGTGTACAATGAAACTCCCATTCTTTTTATTTTATAAATATGTATCTGTAAGATAAAATGCAATATACTATAGCAATATATTAACACATCTTTTTTTTATTCTGAACTCTGCTAAGGTGATATTCTGGCATATAACATTACTTCACCTAGAGCACATGGAATATATGCAGATCGGCAGAACTAATTACTGTACTAACAAGGTTATTTGATTCACCTTATTACCAAGTAGACCTGCAACTCATTTAAAGGGAAATAATGCAATCGTCCAGTAGCAAAGAGGGCCTTCAAAAGAGAGCAATAAATTGCTTTCCTTTACATCTCCAAATAGGTTACAAAATGTACTGTAGCTAGAGTGGTGTAACTCCAATTTTTGGGGCACCCCGCAAACATTTTTTTACCACCTTCCTCTGTCACTCTCTTCCCCCCTCTTCTCTAACTCTCCCCTCTTATCTCTAACTCTTCCACCTTACTCCCTAAAGCCAAGACCATGCTAGGCGCGCGCACGGTGGAGCGTGTGACGTCACGCGCACAAGCCGCAGAGGTGATTTGTGGCCTGTGGGGTCTGGAAGAGGAGACGTGACCATGAACAGCTCTAATTGTAATTTGGGGGCATGCCTGTGACATCACGTGAGCGGTTCACCCTCATTGGCTGAACTGCGCACTGACCCGGCCAGTGCACAGCAAAATAAAAAAATGTTGTCTCTTCTAGCATCGCTCTTCACGACGCGCACGTGCACGCTCACACTATGGACATTTGCATGGATTTAATGTGTTTGATCGCACCGCGCGTGATAAGCATTGACGTGGCCTAACTCTTCTACCCTTCTCTTTAACTCTTCCCCTCTCCCCCCTCTACTACTCACTCAAACCCCAATCTCTAACTCTCTCTCTCTACCTCCTCTCTCTTCCCCTTCTCTCTAACTCTCTCACTTCCCCCCCCCCTCCGCTAACTCTCAGACTCAATTCCCCCTCCTCTCTTACTCAATTCCCCCTTCCTCTCACTCAATTCCCCCTTCCTCTCTTACTCAATTCCCCCTTCCTCTCCTACTCAATTCACCCTTCCTCTCACACTCAATCCCCCTCCCCTCTTCACACTCGATCTCCCTCTTTCACTCAATCGCCTCCCCCCCTTACCTTGCCTTGTGTGGCAATGTGGGACGGGGGAGCGGTCTCAGGTCCCGCATCGGTGGGAAACTGGGGCAACGCGGGCGGATGCAGAAGTGATGCCTAATTTCTGGGCAGGCCCAACTTCTGTCGAAGACCGGGACATGGGTACACTGACGGGGGGGGGGGGACTTGGAGTGAGAGCCCACAGCAAAGAAAAGCCCGACAGCCCAACATGACCTCTGGCCTTGCCCAACTTCCTGTGCCAGCCAGATGCTCCCCCTCCCCCCGCTCTCGGGTCTCCCATTGCAGGGTTTTGCAGTAGTATAGTTACACCCCTGTGTAGCTAAAAAGACCTTCAGGATTTCCCTCCCTATTCATTTTGCTTCCCTGAGCTGTAGAAGATGAATTTGTGCTTCTTCAGCACCCAGAAGCTGCTTTACTGCATATTGAGTAAGGGTCTTACATAGAAAAAAGATAACTTAGTGTTATATTAATGAGATACCCCAAGATCTTGATGTTCTTTACCAACTCCTCTCTCTTACGTTTCCGACCTACATTTGGTTGCGTGGTTGTTTTTGGAGTGCACAACTTTTTTGTGAACTGCAATTTCTTCCTGTTTTCAGGAAGCATTCTGTATTACAAGTAAAAACAAATCTGTCAGCCTTCCTACATGCTGAGCTGAAGCATGTTTTGGACCAATCTTTTCCAAGATTACCATTTATTTTTGGGTGGATCTTGCTAGAGGGTAAAGATAGATAGGCTGATGACCATGTTTTAGTGAATCAATGTTCTCAGTTAATTGTAATCATTATGTATATAGGTATTGGAATTGATTTTTTTTACACAGTGGTATCTATAAATGTCTTGATTTGTTGGTCCTTTAATTACAGTAGGTAGATACAAATATAGGCAGTGCTGGTTTAGCAAAGTTGTCCTGGTGTTTAACATTTCTACAAGATTATGTACTAAAGGTACTGCTTCCTAACACTATGTCCTGTACATCAAAAAGAGTGTGGGCCAGGAGATTTTGGCAAAATATCTGGATATAAAATAAATAGCGATAAGTCTGAAGCCCTCAATCTAAGCCTGTCAGAACCAGAAGTGAAACTGCTCAAACTGAATTTCAGTTATAGATGGAGTTCTTCGTACATCAAATATTTGGGAATAAATGTATCAAAGAACTACCAATCTTTATATCGACACAATTACCCAGCTCTGTTTGAAAATATTAAAAAAAGACCTGGATAAATGGGAAGGTTACCAGATTTCTTGGATTGGAAGAATGATTTCGATCAAAATGAATATACTCCCTAGGTTACTATATTTCTTTCAAACACTTCCAGTCCACGTTCCTGGTTCTGAACTAAAAAACATCCAAAATAGACTATTTAAATTTATTTGGCGTGGCAAAAGACCCAGAGTCTCAAGAACGGTACTGATGGCATCAAGAGCAGGGGGGGGGGGGAGGTATGGGTGTCCCAGATATTTCTAAATATTATCAGGCAGCCCAACTAAAACAAGCGGCCATGTGGAACGCAGACCCAGAGCAGCGTTACTGGCTCGAAATAGAATCGCAATATGCTAAAATGCCTTCTCTGCCAGCATGCCTTTGGAACTTGGATAGAGGAGATATGCACCTGCACAAATTTAAGCTGGGAGCGATTAAACACACATGGAGGGTCTGGTTGAAAGCTAAGACTAGATTCGGACATGCTTCCACCAGCTCGCAACTCACGCCAATCTTTAATAATCCTAAATTTCCTCCCGGATGTGCATCTACTGTAAATCATATGATCAATTTAAATTGAAGGGGATCAGGACGATCGGAGACATTCTGAGCCTAGGGAAAATCTTGAGCTACCAAAATTTATGTGCTAAATATGATATACCACAATTGTAAACATTCAAATATCTCCAAATTAGACATTTCACCCAAAGAATATCCCCAAATCCAGAATTTCCCTCTCTCACTAAGTCCGAGAGACTGTGCAAAGATAGCTCTCACCAAAAAGGACCAATATCAAAAATCTACACTGAATTGGAGACATCGGCGGACCCTCCAACTCATGACTATATGCTGAAATGGGCCGCGGACCTGATTATAAATATCAACAGAGAGGAATGGGACGATATTTGGGAGCCAGCCTCAGGAACTTCCATTTGCACCACAACCAAAGAAAATATTTATAAAATACTGTTTTACGGGTATCTCACTCCAGTGAGACTAAAACAAATTTATCCTCTGGCATCTGATCTCTGTTGGAGAGGCTGTGGACAAAAGGCGGACATGGCCCACATCTGGTGGTCATGTCCAGAAATGAAGAAATATTGGGACATGGTTCAAAATTTTATTAAAAGAGGTTACCAACCTCGATTTGCCTATTGATCCACTGACCTTCCTACTGGCTAGGCCAGGCCTGCACAACATACGGCCCGCAGGCCACATGCGGCCCGCCTGGCCTCTCTGTGCGGCCCGCGATGAGTCCGGCCGTGCGCCAGTTAATTAAATAAATTTTAAAAATGTAAAAAAAAAATGGCGGCGATTCCCCGCGGTCCCGGCGTGCATGCGCAGGTCCCGCTCCCCCCCTCCCTGCTCCCTCCCCCCCCCGCTCACAACGTGGGACGGAGGGGGAAGTAACAGCTAGCTGAGCTCTTCTGCGGCCGCTCCCCCCCCCTGCTCCCAACGTGGGACGGAGGGGGAAGTAACAGCTAGCTGAGCTCTTCTGCGGCCGCTCCCCCCCCTGCTCCCAACGTGGGACGGAGGGGGAAGTAACAGCCAGCTGAGCTCTTCTGCGGCCGCTCCCCCCCCCCTTGCTCCCAACGTGGGACGGAGGGGGAAGTAACAGCCAGCTGAGCTCTTCTGCGGCCGCTCCCCCCCCTGCTCCCAACGTGGATATGTGCAGGGGGGTGATGTTAGGTGCAGGGGAGTGAGGTGCAGGGGAGTGAGGTGCAGGGGAGTGAGGTGAAGGGGGGGGTGATGTGAAGGGGGGGTGATGCGAAGGGGGGTTTATGTGAAGGGGGGGGTGATGTGAAGGGTGGGATTTGAAGGGGGGGGGGGTGATGTGCAGGAGGGGTGATGTGCAGGGGGGGGAGTGATGTGCAGGGGAGGTGATGTGAGGTGCAGGGGGGGAGAGTGATGTGAGGTGCAGGGGGGGAGAGTGATGTGAGGTGCAGGGGGGGAGAGTGATGTGAGGTGCAGGGGGGGAGAGTGATGTGAGGTGCAGGGGGGGTGGGATGTGTGTGGTGTGCAGGGGGGTATTGTGTGTTTGATGTAGAGAGGGAGTATTATGTGTGGGTGAGGGGGAGAGATGGGGATATGAGGATAGATGGGGAGTATCACAAAGGTTGATAGTGAGGGGTTCTTGGGGAGATATGAGGATGATGATGAGAGGTGCTGGAGGAGAGATAATGGGAGATGATTTGATGATGATTATGATGATTTTACCCGTGCGGCCCAATTTTTTTTTCCTTGGAGCAGTTCGGCCCTTCTCGCTTTACGAGTTGTGCAGGCCTGGGCTAGGCCAATGAAAGAAATTGACCGCCCAGTAAGGAAATTAATCTCCTTTATTCTCACAGCGACGAGGTTTGAGGTAGCGGCCTCCTGGAAGAAAGCAGCTCCCCCCTCTAAAGGAATGCTTAAAAAAAAAAAAAAAAAAAAGAGAATAAACGAGGTGATGTTTATGGAAAAACTAACTGCGCTCCTTACAGAATCTGGGAACTATGGATAATTTTATAAAACGAGTCTAATTCGCCAAGGTATAGCCCAGAAGATAGAACGCTGGGAAAAGGAAGCCTGTGACAATCAGTGAATAGAAAGAGTCCGTCCAAGGTTGACACTTAGTGACCGGACCCTGTCACATCAGATACTGTTATACACAAAGCTACGAGATGCATATCGCTTATTAAACACTCGATTTCTTTTGCGCAATCTAAAGGGTGGCGAGATTGGAATCACGATTTGCATCTGACGGACCTTATTGTATTTTTACTGCATAGAATTGATGTCGGTGATCTCCGGTGCTGACCTGCATTCATTTCTGCTCCGGAGACTCCCTGCTTCAATTCTAGGTAATACAAATAATATTACAGCCAGCTTCATTACCTTAGCGGCTAACTGCTAAGGTAATGAAGGGGTTAAATATCAGGAACTGCTTTGTTGTTGGTAGAGGGGATAGGTGAAGCTTGTAGTTGCCCCAGGGTGGGTGTTTAGGTCTCCCAGGAGGATCGCAGTATGAGTTAACCCCTTCATTACCTTAGCGATTACAACCCTCTACAATATTCCCTCTAGATTGTAAACTCATTTGCAGGGCTCTCATTATGTTCTGTATCTGTTTGTGCATATTTGTCCGTATTTACAAATAAACAATAATAATGATGATATAATGGGAACTGAGAGTTGCATGAATGGAACAGGAGTTAGAAGTGAAGAATTTGTTTACTCCAGTATCTGCCATGAAATTCTATGTTTATATGTTTGCTGTAAATGTGTCTACTAATAGTCCAAATTCATCTTCAGTACAGCACTGTATTTCAGTTTCTAGTGTCAGGTACAGGTATACACATGTATTTTGGCATACAGTATTTACTGTGTGTCTCTGGATCTCTACTAATCCTCTGTCTTCCTTGATGCTGTTTATTTTGGTTGTCATTCTTGACTTAGTGTGCATTATGTCCAGTACTTGTTTATAGTAGATTATAAGCAACAGCTGAGGGAAATAGATTTGCTGTATGTATCATTGGCAATGAATTGTTACAGGAAAAGTGAGTGTCATCAGTATGATACAATACCACGATTCAAATCCATTTAACACAAAGAAAGACAATTAGGTATTGTTAAATATGGGGTTTGTCCTTCCTGTTATATGTAATGCAATGTCCGATTACCCTGATCATATTTTATTTAAATGTTTTGTTATTTTACGTATGTAACAGAACTGCCCTAGTATTACCACTGAGAGCCACAATAGCGGAAGATTCTGACTATTCCCAAGCACGTTTGGGGAATAGTAATAGCCACCAGCAACAACACTCCTGATGTGTGCTAGGCAGGGATGGGAAAATCCAGCCCTCAATGGCTACCCACAGATCAGGCTTTCAGGATATCCCTGCTTCAGCACAGGTTGCTTAGTCTTTGACTGAGCCACCTGTGCTGAAGCAGGGATATCCTGAAAACTTGACCTGTTGGTGACCCTTGAGGACTGGAGTTGCCCACCCCTGATGTAAGGGGAAGGTTGCTATGACACAGTACACCCATTTTTAATTTAAAAAAATACTGGCAGATAGTTGATTTTAATGTGTCAGATAACATTTTCAACTTTAGAATGTGATCTGAACTTCCTTTGCCTTTTTGAGTCAGTGGACAAGGAAGAAACTGCCCCTACCAAGTCCGCTCAAGAAAATTCTGGACCACAAGACCATTTAAGTTCAATTTAATAGCTGGGCAGTCTTACTGACTAGACAAATGAGAGAGGAGTCACTAGTGCAATACTGAACTTTAATTCAAAGCTGCTGAATGCAAATCAGATATGGAGAATTTCCAGTATGCCTTTGACTGGCAAAATGTTACAATTTCAGTTTCTCCGGGCATGCACTGTGCATTTTACATTATTAGATGACTAATTTGTGCTCATATTTGTCCTGTTAAAAAAAAGCGGTAAAAGAAGCATTTTACATTTTGATCATACCTGACCATGAGGTTTGTATCTAATTTAAGAGGCTCATAAAATTTGTAATGGCATAACACTGCTTAGTAAATAGGGCTCTGAGTCTTCATAGCAGAAAAAATTATCCCTTTAAAAAGCTGTTTTTTTTTAACAGGATTGAAGCAGAGGGTCTCCGAACTGAACCCCATTAATTTCAGCTCTGGGGGCCCCTTGCTTCCAGAGATACTTACCTCCGCAGTGGGAGCTGGTGGCCACTCCAGGGTTCACATTATTGCTGATTTTAAAAGCTCCCGGCCCTGCTGGCCAATAGGAAGCTGAGACGTCACCCGGCGCGGCTTGCTATTGGCCATGTGACTGGGGCTTTAAACTGCAAAAAACTGCAGAGAGATACCAGCACCCCCTACGGAGGTAGGCATCTCTGGAAGCAGGGTGTCCTGGAGCTGAAATTAACGGGGTTCCGCTCCGGAGACCCCCTGCTTCAATCCTGTATTAAAAAAATGAAAGGAAAAGAAAAATGACTTGGATTTCACCTTTAAAAATAACCAAAGAAAATGAGACCATACAACACTATAAAACTAAACCAGAGGTTGATTTTATTATAAGCAATTTGTATTTTATCACACAACAAAACTAACAAGCTGCTGAGAATGTTATCGCTGGATTGCTGTGAAAAAGCTACTGGGAATCCTAAAATAGGGATAAAGCTAGTCAAATAACTACAATGTATATGTCACGATGCTCGTCTCAAGCAGGAAACGGACCTGCAGGGCTGAGGTAGGAAGGTGAAAGAACCGACCTGAGCCGAGGGACAGAGTCCTGATAGAGTAGTGAGTAGTAGGCCGAAGGTCAGGGCTGTCAGCAGTGTTGCGTAGTCGGTGTGGATGCAGAGGTTGAGGCAGGCTGAGATGAAAGGTTAGTCGAGGTACGTGAGCCGGGTCTGGTAACGTGAAGACAATAGGAAAGCGCGTTGCATGTACTCTGCATGAACTGAAACATTGCGCGGCAACTTCCTGCTAACAAAGCTGTCCTTTTAAAGGAAGTTGCCAGGAGCAAAAATGGACGATTCAGCCACAGAGGGCGGGCAAGAGCAAAATCCTGAACCGAATGTGAAAACCCGGAAAGGATTTTGCCAAACCTCATAGTATACTACAGTTAAAGA